>NC_052316.1:18938853-19238853 GCF_016432855.1 Salvelinus namaycush
CAGATAGATTCAGGGGCCACATGCAACGTTATGAGCCTTAAAGATAAAAGGAGGCTCGCTCCCAGAGACAATCTCACACAGAGTAGGACCAAGCTGAAACTGTATTCAGGCCAGTTCATGACCTCTTTAGGCCTGTTTGTGACAGAGTGTGTTTTACGTGGCCAGAAACACACCCTTGAGTTTTAAATAGTTGAGGCTAGTCAACAGCCATTACTGTCAGGTTCTACATGCGAGCGCCTTGGGCTTATTAACTTTACCATCCCAGCTGATCTTAACATTATAGACAAAGTCCAGGCTGGGCCCCTGAGCAAGGAGACACTCCTAAGCAAGTACCATGATGTCTTCAACGCACCGGTCGAGTCAGTTCCCGGGGAAGTCCACTTTGAGTTGGACGCAGCAATCCAGCCTGTCCAGTGTGCACCCCGCAATGTACCAGTGGCCATGAAAGCAGCTACGAAGGCTCAGCTTGACAAATACGAAGCAGATGGCCACATGATATCCGTCACTGAGCCTACAGACTGGATAAGTAATATGGTTATCATCAAAAAACCAGACAAGCTACGGATATGCATTGATCCTAAACACCTCAACCGGGCTCTGCGACGTTCACATTACATTATGCCCACGTTGGAGGATGTTCTTTACAAGCTCCCAAAGGCCAGAGTCTTCACGCTCGTGGACGCCAGAGATGCCTTCCTGCAGTGCAAGCTCGACGAGCCCAGCAGCTATATGACCACCTTTTGGACACCCTGGGGCAGGAAGAGGTGGTTGAAGCTTCCGTTTGGTGTCTCCGTGGCTCCAGAGGTGTATCAGCGGAAACAGCACGAGCTGTTGATGGGACTCAGTGGCGTGGAACCTATAGCAGATGACATCCTCGTAGTGGGCTGTGGGGACAGTGATGAGGAGGCAGAATGCGACCATGATGCCAAGCTGCTGGCCCTGATGGTCAGATGCAGACAGGTCAAGCTAAGGCTAAGCATAAAAAAGCTTCAGTTTAAAGTGCCAGAGGTCCGCTTTCATGGGCACATCTTGTCCTCCACCGGATTGAAGGCGGATCCTGAAAAAGTGAAGGCTGTCTTGGAAATGCCCCACCCATCTGACGTGAAGGGAGTGCAGCGCTTCGTCGGATTCGTCACTTACCTGGCCAAATTCCTACCGCGGCTCTCTGAAGTGTGTGAGCCACTAAGGAGGCTCATGGACAAGGACGCCATCTGGCATTGGCTCCCAAAACATGACGCAGCGGTGAGGGAAATAAAAGAACTGGTCACCCAGACACCTGTACTGCGTTACTACAATGTGTCAAAACCTGTCACGATTCAGATTGACTCAAGCCAGCATGGACTTGGCTGTTGCCTCATGCAGGAGAGCCAGCCTGTGGCATTCGCCTCTAGGGCACTCACCCTAACAGAGCAGAACTATGCCCAGATAGAGAAGGAGTGCCTCAGCATTGTGTTTGCATGCCAACGCTTCCACCACTACCTGTACGGGCGCGACAATATTACCGCAGAGACAGATCACAAGCCCCTTATTGCTATATTCAGCAAGCCTCTTCTGAATGCCCCAAAACGACTGCAGAGCATGCTACTGGCCCTACAAAACTACAATCTCAAGGTGGTGTATAAGCCAGGGCCAGAGATGTATGTGAGTGACACACTCAGCAGGGCTACTGCATCAGGCATTCACACACGCTCCATGCATGAACAACACGCAGTGTGCAGCTTACAAACAGAGCAAGTGGATGTTGAATACATCAACCAGGCTGACTACCTCAATGTTACGGACCAGCGCCTTATACAAATCAGACAGCACACAGACAGGGACGGACAACTCCAGGCATTGAGGTCTGTGATTATGATGGGCTGGCCCGACTGCAAGGAAGAAACTGCTTTAGCCGTCAGAGAATATTGGCCAGTCAAAGAGGAGCTCAGTGTTCAAAACGGAGTAATATTCATGTGTCAGAGAGTCGTTATTCCCCGGTCTCTGCGCCATGAGATGTTGGCGCGTGTGCACTCAAGTCACATAGGAGGTGAGGCCTGTTACAGACAAGCACGTGACACACTGTATTGGCCAGGAATGCAGAGTGAAATCAAAGACTATGTCAGTAAATGCACAATCTGCAATGAATATGCCATTGAGCAACAGAGAGAGACGATGATGTCCCACGAGCTACCGATGCGCCCCTGGCAGATAGTAAGCCTAGATCTCTTCCAGCACAGTGGCAAAGACTTTCTGCTAGTAGTCGATCATTACTCAGACTTTTGGGAGATTGACCTCCTCCCCGACCTCTCAGCAGAGACAACGATCAAACGCTGCAAGGCTCAGTTTGCCCGCTATGGCCAGCCAGATAGGGTAATTTCAGACAATGGACCCCAATTCTCTGGAGTTGAGTTCCGAAAATTTGCTGCAGGATGGGAATTCGAGCACGTCACTTCATCACCACGATACCCAAAAGCTAATGGGAAGGCGGAGTCCGCAGTAAAAATCGCAAAGAACCTCTGCAAAAAGGCTCTGCGAGAAGGCAAAGATGCCTGGAAAGCAATCCTGCAGTGGCGCAATACCCCGACAGAAGGCATGGATAGCAGCCCGGCCCAGCGCCTCATGGCACGGCGCTTAAAAACAGCTCTGCCAGTAGCCAGCACTCTCCTGGAGCCATGTGTGGTGACTGACGTGCTGGTGAAGCTACGTCACAGAAGACAGGTCTCCAAGTTTATCTACGACAAATCAGCAAAAGACTTACCTGAGCTCAGGGTGGGTGAAACGGTGCGAATGAAGCCACTACCAGGGGACCGGACGGGCCTCTGGAGACTCGGATCCTGTGTACAGAAAGTGGCACCACGCTCCTACTTGGTCGAAGTGAATGGATCACTGTACCGTCGCAACAGGGTTGACCTTCGGATTGCTGAGCCAGCACCTACTCAGGGCCCTGATGGTCAAAGGGGTCGCATGACAGAAGATGGAACTCCAGCAATGGGGCCTGAGGCACTGGGCGAAGAGCCAGGTGATCACAGGTCGGCTGCTCCCTCGCCCATCAATACTCCCCTTGGACAGTCAGGTGACACGCCTGTGCGGGAACCCGCAGTCCTCGCAGACAAGCCCCCTGTCTTTTCACGCTACGGGCGTTTGTCTCAGCCACCAAAAAGACTTAATCTGTAGGTTTCCCATCAGGGTTGGCAGACAGAAAAAAGAAAAATCAAGATCAAGATGTGTTAAGTTGTTAGCTGAGAAAAAAAAAAAATATATATATATATATATACTAAACTGTTCATGGTGGAAATTATTACTAGGTTTGTTTTATTAATGAATTGACACCTCCTGTCCTATTTTATTAAAGGGAAGATGTTATGGGTGTAAGATGGCACAGTGATGCCATCTGTTGGTAAATGTTCATTACTGCAACTCATGTATTTATACCGGGGTGCTTGAGACACCCGGGAGTGTCATGATGTACAGAACAAGGCTGGTTACTCGCATGAATGTCTCTGTCTCGTCATTTAACGTTTCGATGTTCCGGAAGACTGTGTGATCACGCTCTCCGCAGCCAATGTGAGTAAGACCTTTAAACAGGTCAACATTCACAAGGCCGCAGGGCCATATGGATTACCAGGATGTGTACTTCACTATATATTTGACCTCTTGGTGATGTCATTCAATTTTCACTGCTATGCGGACAACACACAGCTGTACATTTCGATGAAACATGGTGAAGCCCCAAAATTTCCCTCTCTGAAAGCCTGTGTTTCAGACATAAGAAAGTGGATGGCGGCAAATGTTCTACTTTAAACTCGGACAAAACAGAGATGCTAGTTCTAGGTCCTGAGAAACAAAGAGATCTTCTGTTGAATTTGACAATTAATCTTGATGGTTGTACAGTCGTCTGAAATAAAACTGTAAAGGACCTCGGCGTTACTCTGGACCCTGATCTCTATTTTGACGAACATATCAAGACTGTTTCAAGGACAGCTTTTTTGCATCTACGTAACATTGCAAAAATCAGAAACTTTCTGTCCAAAAATTATGCAGAAAAATGAATCCATTCTTTTGTCACTTCTAGGTTAGACTACTGCAATGCTCTACTTTCCGGCTACCCGGATAAAGCACTAAATAAACGTCAGTTCGTGCTAAACACGGCTGCTAGAATCTTGACTAGAACCCCAAAAATGTATCATATTACTCCAGTGCTAGCCTCTCTACACTGGCTTCCTGTTAAGGCAAGGGCTGATTTCAAGGTTTTACTGCTAACCTACAAAGCATTACATGGGCTTGCTCCTACCTATCTTTCCTATTTGGTCCTGCCATTCATACCTACACGTAAGCTACGGTCACAAGACGCAGGCCTCCTTACTGTCCCTAGAATTTCTAAGCAAGCAGTTTGAGGCAGGGCTTTCTCCTATAGAGCTCCATTTTTATGGAATGGTCTGCCTATCCATGTGAGAGATGCAGACTCGGTCTCAACCTTTAAGTCTTTATTGAAGACTCATCTCTTCAGTAGGTCCTATGATTGAGTGTAGTCTGGCCCAGGAGTGTGAAGGTGAACGGAAAGGCACTGGAGGCAACGAACCGCCCTTGCTGTCTCTGCCTGGCCGGTTCCCCTCTCCACTGGGAGATCTCTTGCCTCAAACCCTATTACAGGGGCTGAATCACTGGCTTTCTGGTGCTCTACCATGCCTTCCCTAGGAGGGGTGCGTCACTTGAGTGGGTTGAGTCACTGACGTGATCTTTCTGTCCGGTTGACGCCCCCCCTTGGGTTGTGCCGTGGGGAGATCTTCGTGGGCTATACCCGGCCTTGTCTCAAGATGGTAAGTTGGTGGTTGAAGATATCCCTCTAGTGGTGTGGTGGCTGTGCTTTGGCAAAGTGGGTGGGGTTATATCCTGCCTGTTTGGCCCTGTCCGGGGGTATCGTCGGACGGGGCCACAGTGTCTCTCGACCCCTCCTGTCTCAGCCTCCAGTATTTCTGCTGCAATAGTTTATGTGTCGGGGCTAGGCTCAGTCTGTTATATCTGGAGTATTTATCCTGTCTTATCCGGTGTCCTGTGTGAATTTAAGTATGCTCTCTCTTTTTTTCGCTTTCTTTCTTTCTTTCTCTCGGAGGACCTGAGCCCTAGGACCATGCCTCAGGACTACCTGGCCTGATGAGTCCTTGCTGTCCCCAGTCCACCTGGTCGTGCTGCTGCTTCAGTTTCAACTGTTCTGCCTGCGGCTATGGAACCCTGACCTGTTCACCGGACATGCTACCTGTCCCAGACCTGCTGTTTTCAACTCTCTAGAGACAGCAGGAGAAGTAGAGATACTCTGAATGATCGGCTATGAAAAGCCAACTGACATTTACTCCTGGGTTGTTGACCTGTTGCACCCTCTACAACCACTGTGATTATTATTATTTGACCCTGCTGGTCATCTATGAACATTTGAACATCTTGGCCATGTTCTATTATAATCTCCACCCGGCACAGCCAGAAGAGGACTGGCCACCCCTCATAGCCTGGTTCATATCTAGGTTTCTTCCTAGGTTCTGGCCTTTCTAGGGAGTTTTTCCTAGCCACCGTGCTTCTACACCTGCATTGCTTGCTGTTTGAGGTTTTAGGCTGGGTTTCTGTATAGCACTTTGTGACATCAGCTGATGTAAGAAGGGCTTTATAAATAAATGTGATTGATTGATTGATTGTACTGCAAGCATGCGCTGACCAACTGGCAAGTGTCTTCACTGACATTTTCAACCTGTCCTTGACTGAGTCTGTAATACCAACATGTTTCAAGCAGACCACCATAGTCCCTGTGCCCAAGAACACTAAGGTAACCTGCCTAAATGACTACTGACCCGTAGCACTCACGTCTGTAGCCAGGAAGTGCTTTGAAAGGCAGGTCATGGGCACAGGTACTATGGTGATCTGCTTAAAACATGTTGGTGTTACAGACTCGGACAGGGAGAGGTTGAAAATGTCAGTGAAGACACTTGCCAGTTGGTCAGCGCATGCTCGGAGTACACGGCCTGGTAATCCGTATGGCCCTGCGGCCTTGTGAATGTTGACCTTTTTAAAGGTCTTGCTCACATCGGCTATGGAGATCGTGATCACACAGTCATCTGGAACAGCTGATCCTCTCATGCATGTTTCAGTGTTACTTGCCTCGAAGCAAGCATAGAAGTAATTTAGCTCGTCTGATAGGCTCGTGTCGCTGGGCAGCTCGCTGCTGTGCTTCCCTTTGTAGTCCGTAATAGTTTGCAAGCCCTGCCACATCCGACGAGTGGTCTTAGTCCTGTATTGACGCTTTGCCTGTTTGATGGTTCGTCGGAAGGCATATCGGGATTTATTATAAGCTTCCGGGTTAGAGTCCCGCACCTTGAAAACGGCAGCTCTACCCTTTAGCTCAGTGCGGATGTTGCCTGTAATCCATGGCTTCTGGTTGGAGTATGTACGTACAGTCACTGTGGGGAGGACGTCATCGATGCACTTATTGATGAAGCCAGTGACTGATGTGGTGTACTCCTCATTGGAACATATTACAGTCTGTGCTAACAAAACAGTCTTGTAGCTTAGCATCTGCTTCATCTGACCACTTTTTTATTGACAGAGTCACTGGTGCTCCCTGCTTTAGTTTTTGCTTGTAAGCAGGAATCAGTAGGATATAATTATGGTCCGATTTGCCAAATGGAGGGCGAGGGAAAGCTTTGTATGCGTCTCTGTGTGTGGAGTAAAGGTGGTCTAGAGTTTTTTTCCCCCTCTGGTTGCACATTTAACTTGCTGGTAGAAATTAGGTAAAACAGTTTTAAGTTTCTAGGGCAGTAAAGTACCTGGCCACTTGGAGACCACCATCTATATTCTTCGTAGCTGTCAATATACATAGACCGCCACCCCTTGTCTTACCAGAGGCTGCTGTTCTATGCTGCCGAAAAAGCGTAAAACCCACCAGCTGTATGTTATTCATGTTATCATTCAGCCACGACTTGGTGAAACAAGTTATTACAGTTTTTAATGTCCCGTTTGTAGTATATACGTGCTCGTACTTTGTCTATTTTATTATCCAATGATTGTACGTTGGCTAATAGGACCGATGGTGAAGGTAGATTACCCACTCGCCGTCAGATCCTTACAAGGCACCCAGACCTACATCCCCGATATCTCAGTCTCTTTCTCCTGCCAATGATGGGGATAAGGGTCTTGTTGGGTGTCTGGAGTAAATCCTTTGCGTTCGACTCGTTAAAGAAAAAATCTTCTTCCAGTACAAGGTGAGTAATCGCTGTCCTGATATCTAGAATCTCTTTTCAGTCATAAGAGACAGTGGCAGAAACATTATGTACAAAATAAGTTACAAATAACGTGAAAAAACACACACAATAGCACAATTGCTTAAGGGACCGTAAAACGGCAGCCATCTCCTCCGGCGCCATCTCTTGTAAGTAAGTATTTCATGGTAAGGTCTCCACCTGTTGTATTTGGTGTATGTGACAAATAAAATGAATGTCAAAATGTGTTGACATGATAGCTCAGCTGAATCGAACACAGTTTGTTTGCTAAGCAACATGTAGGTAGGCATCTGGATGGTATACTTGTTCTCACTGAAGTGCATTATCCCTCATATACCAGTCGGAGTCACTGTTCAGTAAGGAATTGTTGGACTGTGGCTTCACATGTTATTTAAATGTTTCTCTTTATTTAGATTGATGGCATGACGTTAAAACGATGTTGATTCAAACATACCAGGTAGTAGTTAATAACTTTTTTTCCATGTAGTGGTGTACCTAACTACTGGAACTACACATTACTCTTTTTTTATATAAAATAAAATATGGGTGAAATAGGCAATGCTTTCCTTTCTTTTTCGGCATCAGACCTGCCTAATTCTCACTTGAAACATAGTTTTTGTGTTTAATAGGTTAAATTACACATTCTGTTAACATACGACCCCAAAGTGATCTGCTCTTGCAATTTATCGCCTATGACATTTCAGATTTACACATGATAATTTTTCACGAAGTTGTTTTCATGTAGTGAATAACTTTTTCAAAGTAACTTTAGTTAAGAAACCTATATATTTTCTTCAGGGTAGCTTTAGTGTAGCTTAACTTCTTCCAGTGTGAAGTAATTGGTAGCTTGGTAAACTATATTTTCAGAGTAGCTTCCCCAACACCGGATTTTAGAACGTGTAAATAGACATGTACATGCATAATGTAGCATATACTGTATTTATAAATCATGGACCACAGTTGTTTTCTCCAGTTGACTTTGATAGATCATGCATCTTGTCATGTGTCTTTGAACATTCAACATTCAACACAAACAAAAAGACATTAGAAGTGAATCTCCAAACCACGATGAGACAAAAATATTACACCAACAGTCTAAATTTCCCAAACATTTACACTACAGACCATATAAAGGAAATAACATTGTCTTGAAGTAAAAAGTACTTCTCATATTGTGACTGTGTATAGTGAGGAGGTAATATAAAACAGAAAAATATCAAGGCAATTTCAGAGCTTTTGGCTCTTTCCTTATTGTTGAAATATTCTTAGGCTTTAATGTATTTCTGTCAAATTGTTCATCTCTGGTGATAGTATACCTACGCAGTTCTATACTTTGAAATGCAAATAGACTGCAGTCTATCAAACGCAACTTCCTTTTTCTGTTGTCAAGGGGAAACTGCTTGAAAGAAACGTCTATCTTCTCACACAGCTTCAAGAAGGAGACAGTAAAAGTGGACTCTTAACTTACAGGTGAAAAACATCTGTATGCTTGGTGGCTGTCAATCACATTAAAAAACTGCCTTTGTCAGAGTTCCTCTCATTTTAAGGTAGGACATTTATTAACAGTCAGAACCAACAGAAAGAACGATGTGTTTTTAATTGAAGTGGGAGGTACAGACCAAGTGAGAACTGTTATAGTAGTGTATGTCACGATTCTTAACCTCTGAACCATAAAACAGCAGTCAGCTCAATGATGTTGATTGCAACTTTGACTTTTAATAATACACGCTTGAAATAGTAACACATTACTAACTTCATAAGAATGTAAAGACCACAATTTTAGCCTTCATCAGTAAAACATCATAATATCATCCTAACTGACCATGCTCTTCACCATAGTGAGAATGATGTCCAACCATTCATATGGACCACACCTCTGTAAGACCAACATGTTGGAGGAGGTGAGGCTGTTCCAGAGGGTAGTGTACAGCCCTGTGTTTCTGCTGGGTCTGGCCCTGAACCTCTCTGCTCTGAGGGTGTTCTACCGTAAGAGAGCCAGCTTTACAGACACACACATCTACATGTTCAACCTGGCTGTGGCCGACTGTGCCCTCATCACCTTCCTGCCCTTCAGGATCTACCACACCTTATTCAGCATTACCTCTCCTGGCTTCTGTGCTGTTCTGGTTCTCATTCATTTCACCTACATGTACGCTAGTATTTTCACTGTTACGGCTATTAGTGTTTAGAGATTCATCGCCATTCAGTTTCCCTTCCACTCCAGGAGAATGGGCTCCAAGAAACAAGTGGCTGTTGTAGTGTGTGTGATGATATGGGTGACTATTGTGTTCCTATGTGTGATATTCAGGGAGCACAATAGACCTGAGCACAATCTGGCCTGCTTTGAGAGGGAATTCCATTTGTTTCCACTGGGCTACATTCTGACTCTGGAGATACTGGGATATGTGGTTCCTCTTCTCACAATGCTGCTTTGTTCATGTCAGACGATCTGCACTCTGCTGGCCTACAAGGACATGCACTCATATAAGGACAAGAGGAAAAGTATTAGAATAATATCAGCCAATTTGGTAGTCTTTTTCATCTGTTACACTCCTATCCATATAGCATTTTTCATGAAATTCTATGTTGCCTACAAAGCCCCAACTGACTGCCAACAGTATAATTTGATGCATAACTTTTATCATGTCTCAGAAGGGATTGCCACAACAAACTGCTGTTTAGATGCTATTGAATATTTCTTCTTGGTAAAGGAGTTCCGCAAGGAACTGATCCCAGGGAAGTCAGTGCAAAGAGAGAACCAAGACTCTCCAGAGAGAATTGCTCTCTCTAGAACCGGATAGGAATTGAGAGGGATTATCAGCTACTGTATATTCTGTTTTGGCCTAGTGAATGCTGTAACTTGAAAAATCATAAAAAATCTGATAGTTATACCAATATATTAATTATATACATATTTTCCAGCTGTGTCGTCTTTTTTGAACAACTGAAGGGTAGCTTATGTTAAAAACTGTTCTGTTTTTCTGGACTTAACTTTTGGCAGGTTATTGTCTCCCCCCTTGTGTTCAGGCTGGTCATCACACACTGCTTTATGCTAAAATACATTCACATTTATATTGAACGATAGATATTTACATGGTTTATATTGAATAATCAATATTGACATTGTTTATATTGGATAATGGATATTGACATGACTTCTAAAATCTGAAAAAAATTGTTGAGGCAATATAAGTGAGAATTGTACAAATTATATACAGTTGAAGTCAGAAGTTTACATACACTTAGGTTGGAGTCATTAAAACTCGTTTTTCAACCAAACTATAGTTTTTGCAAGTCGGTTAGGACATCTACTTTGTGCATGACACAAAGCTTGGAAACAGCTTGGAGAATTCCAGAAAATGATGTTGTGGCTTTAGAAGCTTCTATAAATAATTGACATAATTTGAGTCAATTGGAGGTGTACCTGTGAATGTATTTCAAGGCCTACCTTCAAACTCAGTGCCTCTTTGCTTGACATCAGGAATGGGCTAAAATTTACCCAACTTATTGTGGGAAGCTTGTGGAGGGCTACCTGAAACGTTTGACCCAAGTTAAACAATTTAAAGGCAATGCTACCAAATACTCATTGAGTGTATGTAAACTTCTGACCCACTGGGAATGTGATGAAAGAAATAAAAGCTGAAATAAATCATTCTCTCTACTATTATTCTGACATTTCATATTCTTAAAATGAAGTTGTGATCCTAACTGACCTAAGACAGGAATGTCAGGAATTGTGAAAAACTGAGTTTAAATGTATTTGGCTAAGGTGTATGTAAACTTCCCACTTCAACTGTACACTCAACATTGAGAGTCATGTACACTGAGTGTACAAAATGTTAATGACGCCTTCCTAATATTGAGTTGCACTGCCGAAAGCGCTCCACAGGGATGCTGGCCCATGTTAATTCCAATGCTTCCCACAGTTGTGTCAAGTTGGCTGGATGGACCATTTTTGATACACACAGGAAACTGTTGAGTGTGAAAAACCCAGTGAAAAACCCAGCAGCGTTGCAGTTCTTGACGCAAACCGGTGCGCCTGGCTAGGGCGTCACGAAATGTCGTCAGCCAGTGATTGTCAAGTAAATACCTGTCCGTCTCACGGTAATTGACCGTTAATTAACAAACATATTTAGCACCTCCTGGCTTCCACACATGACGTTAGCCTACAAGCCACTGATGCAGACCTTTGGAACATTTACATTTTAAAAAGTCTAATAAATCTATGTAATATAGCCTGCACCTTCACAATAAATCCATTATTTATTTTAGACAGGTCTAAGGACACATGATATGAAGAAAATGTTGTCTATTTCTGAAGAACAGAATAGCATACTCTGAGTTGTCCTTATGTCAGGTCCTGATCTGGCTATGCCATATGGCTGTGGGCTACACTAGTTCATTAAGCAGACAAGATTTGTTTAGAATTCCATGGCATTAAAAAAAATATATATATATACTGTATTATTTTATAGTATGAAGAACACAATTGAACAAAGCTGAATAAAATAGAAAGGATATTTTCTCCAAACGATTTGAGGGAGAGCGCACATGCGGCTATTCTGTGTTGAGTGGTTAACAAAGAAATAGGAACTCCTATATGCTAAATTTAGATTTATTAATGTAACTTTAGTTGTTCTACGTTGGGCAAATGTTGGGCTATATGTTTTGATTTTTAATACATTGTAAGGCTGCATGATGCGACTCTAATGATGATTTGAAAAAGGTTGCTTGAAAGACATGAGCTCTGCTTTGTTTTTTTGCGCAGGCTGTACACACTTCATCAGTCTCTCACTCACAATTTGACAAGCACTTGATAATGCCTCGAATTTCCTGGCGGCATCCCCTTTGTGTGGCCATGATGCACCCTAAAAAAATCCATGCCTTTTGCAGCCAGTGGCCGTTGTGCCCATCTCCCTGAGTGCTGCGTACTCCGAAGCACCTCTCACTCACATGGCTCTCCATCAGGTGATCGGGTCTTTCTCACAGGCTACAAGTGAAGACAGACACTTCAGGGATGCAACTCGGCACGTCCTTATCCAATTCTGAGGTGCATATTGAAGATATTGGAAGAACTGTCCACATTTACTTTTCATCAGCCAACAAGATGAGTAGGCCTAACAAAAGCACTAGCCTCTATCAATCTACTATCCCTCATAGTACAAAAGTGGACCTATTCTATTCACCTATTCTATTCTGTGCGAGAAATAAATATTCCAACAAGTAGTCTGGGACAGTTGTGGGATGCAATAGATCCCAAATTAATACAACAACTAGCTTCAAAAAAACGTTTTTACGCATTGAGGCTGAAGCAACAGATCAGAACATTTAGTTTAAAATGTTGATCAACTATTTGGCTATTTCTTCACATTATAAGCGCAGCAATGCGCACACTGCAGTAGGCTATAAGCACAAATGTTCCATTACGGGGAAAACACTATTAACAAAAGTGACCACAAATGAGATTATGCATGTAATGCTTTTATTATAAAGGTGCATTTTTTGGTGAAAATTATCTTCCCCAAACTTGAAACTCACCCGCTGCTTGTATGCCAGTTAGGCTCTACACCCCTTGTAGAGCGAATTGTGCTTAATTTTAATAATTTATTTGGCATGTAGACCAATGTCCACACTTATATTGATTGTGTAATTCTATAGTCCTTTACTGGATGTGTTGTTGTCAAGCTTACTGTACATCTGTCCGGCCCTCTGTGCTTGATTGTCTGTGTTGGTGCCTGAAAGCAAACAGACAGAGCATTAAACAGAATGACCTTTTCCTTCTCTCTCTCAGAGGTGCCTGATAAATATGTCAGATAGATGGGCCTCAAATTACACACTGTGTCTTGTATCATGTTCATGATGTTAACACCATTCAGCCCTGTAATGAATGCAAAAAGACAAGGTGTGGCTGGAATCTGAATACACAGAACAGGGCTGTGAAGCTGTGAGTTAGCCTGCAGTGAGCTCAGCTGTGGGTCAACCTGACAGTGTCCGCTGGGCTGGCATTGGTCCAATCCATTAATGAATCAGATTCATCACATGAATGTGCCCCTGGCTCAGCTGATTGATTTTGAGATTTATGATTACGTGATGGCCAGCAAGGGCTGCGGTGGCGGAGGGAGGGAGGACTGCGGGGCAGGCAGGGCTCCAGCTCCATACTGCAGCACCAGGGGCTGAGGACCCATAAAGCAGCACCAGGGAATGGGCAGCTCTGACAGGCCTCACAGCCCCTTTACCTGTCAACAGATGTGTTACTGTCTCATACACTCCCCTGAGAGAGAGGTGTGCTCATATCATTAATACTGACAAAGCTATTTGAGTTCATTTCTATTATTCATTCTGATGCTTTTCGATGGTAATCCTCAGAATTGTCAACAGTGGTATTACTCATGTTGGCAAAGTGGAGGACCACACTGGACTGCCATGGCATACGAAGAGGCATGGTTCAGGTCTTATTTTATGGCTGTCAAAGGCCGTTGATGGACCAACAGCACCATCTGCTGGACAGTGGGGGTATTTTCAAACTACACCATAGCTACAAAGAGAAGTGTACTAATGTATTTGACACAAGTGATAGCAAAGTATTCATTTTTGTGTTTTATTTAACCTTAATTTAACTAGGCAAGTCAGTTAAGAACACATTCTTATTTACAATGGCGGCCTACCCCGGCCAAACCCTAACCTGGACGACGCTGGGACAATTGTGCGTCGTCTTATGGCCAGTTATGATACAGCCTGGAATCTAACCAGTGTCTGTAGTGACACCTCTAGCACTAATATGCAGTGCCTTAGTCCGCTGCTCCACTTGGGAGTTAAGAGAATGCCAAGAGTGTGCAAAGCTGTAATCAAGGCAAAGGATGGCTACTTTGAAGACTCTGAAATCTGAAGTATATTTAGATTTGTTTAACAGTTTTTGGTTACTACATGATTCCATATGTGTTATTTCATAGTTTTGATGTCTTCAGTATTATTCTACAATGTAGAAAATAGTAAAAATAAAGAAAAAACCCTTGAATGAGTCGGAGTGTCCAAACTTTTGACGGGTACTGTATATATACATATATCCTTGAGGAGGAGAATAAATAGTCAAAATAACTGGAGTAAAAGAAGATACAAGAAGATAGTTAATGTCTGAGTGGTTTATTAGAATAAGAAAGTTGACAGAGAGCAAAGTCTCCATGCTAAGTGACAGGCAGAGCTGAGGACAATGTTGAAATGGTGTTCAACTGCTGAAGGGTGTGTGTGTGTGTGTGTGTGTGTGTGTGTGTGTGTGTGTGTGTGTGTGTGTGTGTGTGTGTGTGTGTGTGTGCAGTTGTTTGAGGGTGCATGCATGTGTTTGTGTGATGGACAGATTTGCAGACACAAGCACACACACTTGCATGTACTGTATAAATTCACACGTTGCTACTTCTGTACACACAGAGGCTGTGTCATGCAGCTACTGCACTTAAATTACATTTAAGCATTGAGATTATGTACACACAGGGACACGTTGTGTCATTTAATGACAGTGTCCCTGGTCACAGGCAGGGACAGACAGCCTCTGGTGAGAGCCACAGGACTGCAGGAGTCTGTCACTGTAGCAGGAGACTCGACTCTGGAGGAGTGGAAAAGTTCTCTTTGTTGTGATTCCAGTCTGTATCCCCTCCTCCTCTCCTCTCCTCCTCTCCTCTCCTCCTCCCAGACACAACTCAGACACAGCACAGGCATCAGAGTGGGAGCAAATACTGAGATGCTGTTCACAGTACAGAATCTTCATCATCATCTTCGTCAACTTCATCATTATCATCAAACTCACACACCAAAGAGGAAATAGAAAATCCAATACAACAAATCCCAAAAACTCAAACCAAATATTACCACAGAAACAAACAAAAAAAACATGACAAGAATGATCAGTGCGGACTAAATAGAATGCTCTCTACAACTTTACAAAAATGCTAACATTTTTTTGTGCTTATCTTTCGATGATAAATATGTCTGCTGCCCGTGTTTATTCCTTAACAGATTCGGTTACATGTCTTCTTATTTGGTTTGGGTCTTTCTAGGGCATCCCATCCTGGCATTGGCAGTTTCTGGCTGGGGGGCATTAGCTAAATCACTGGGTTACTCAGGAAAACAAGCCAACAACAAACAATGGCATGGTTTCAGGGACACACACAGTCCATGATATTTATACACACAGATCAGGTCATGTGGGTTGGGGGTGGGTGGTGGGGGTGGGGGGAGAGAGAGGAACACTCTGTGAGCTACATATCATGTCCAGCAGAAAGTAATGGCTGCCAAAGAAAGCAATTTACTGCATCAGCGGATTGCAAATGTAGATAAAGGGTTAAAACATTTAAAAACTGATTTCAAAAGAACAAAGATTTTTGAGCGCTTCACAGTAAATTACCCAGATTTCTCATTCTGGTGTTGACACATTTAAAACTACCTCTGTTTGATTGTAGCTGCTAATACAACATATAGAGAGGGAAAGGCTGATTGTGTGTATGTGTCTGTTTGTCTGTCTGTGTGCAAACCTGAAGGGTTGTATTATGGGGAACCACAGATTCCTTAACTGTTTAGTCATGGTGGACTAAGATAATCATGTGTGGCTCTTCCAACGAGCAAATCCCTGGGTCTGAGCCACAAGTTTGGCCTCCCTCCTCCCTGGCCTGGGGATAACAGCGGATCGTAATTCAATCGCATCCTGAATTTGATTAGGGAGCAGTGTGTGTGTTTGAGTGTGTGTATGTTTATGTGTGTTTAACTGTGTGATTGTGTGTGTATGGGGGGATAGCTGCAAAGGAGAGTGGGTGCTCGTCACCCTCTTGATGTGTCTGTGCTAATCTTCTCAGGGGCTCATCACGCCATTAGGGGCTGGGATGTACTTTGCCTAATCAAGCATGTTTAGTGAAACAGTGTAAGAGAGGGAGCTGGAGCATGCCTGGCTGGGCAGGCAGAGTAGGCCTCATTCACTCACTGCACTTAGGGGACACCACTAGCTGGGAGAAAGAGAGGAGACAAGAGGGGGCACCAGGGGGCCACTACTGCTTCAAGGCCCCATGTTCTCAACCAATACTCCTCTCAGGGCTATAATGGAGATAGGAGGAGGACGACGACGACAACGTGGAGGAGTGGTTTTGTCTACTACAGTATGGAATGTGCTATTTCAATATACTCCCCAACCCACCCGACTACTTTACTCATTCATGGCAACACTCACTACTAATATACTTCAAGTACACAAAAACCAACACACTCACATGAACGCACACATGCATACACACTCATTCAGTTGTTGCTTTGTCTCCCTGGACTCAGCCATGAGTGGGCATTTTTACCCAGCTAGATCATGTGTTTACACTCCATGAATCTCTTTTAGTATTCTACCTCAGTGGTTTAGCCCTTTACATATTAAGACAAACAAATCCACCGTAAAACCTGGCTCCTCTCCTCAGCCCACCACACAGCTGGCTTTCTATACAAGGCCAGGCCTCCCCTCTATCTGCTCCCCCTGTTTCAGAGCAGCTCTGAATGTAGCCATAGCTTTGTATTGAAGCCCTGCTAAGATTTATGTTTGTGCTCTCTGGCTCTGTTGTGTGTTTCTCTAACACCACTCTCTGCCAGTCCTACCCAGATCAGCCCAGCCTCTGCTCCTCCCATGCCCCTCCAGCTCCATCTCTCTCCAGCTCTCCTTCTCTGCTCCTCCCAGCCCACAGACCCACTAATGAAGCCAGTCTATGCGCTCCCATGCGTGTTGCCGACGAGCGCTCAGGGTGAGGGTGCAGTTAACACTGATTTGTGAATGTTGGGGGATTGCGGCAGAAATCACTCAGATAATGGCTACCGGGCCAGAGAACTAGAGGGAGAACAAGGAGATTATGGACAACTTCCGCTGTAGCCTGAAACAGAGCAGCATCCACACACACAAGTCATGACACGGATGAAAAAACACGAGCCACCGGATCTACAGACAGGGGAGTGAGCAGAGAGGCGGACAAAAGGAGAACATCAAACAGAGAGAGAGAGAGTGGAGGGAGACAATCCACGCCCAAACAGTTCTACTTTGCTTTGTTGAGCCAGTGTCCCTTGTGTATAGATGCTGAAAGGCAGGGATATAGAAGTGATAGCAGTCTGAATGATGCCAGTCTCCTAGCCCCAGCCCTATCGGCCCATCCCTGGCCTACCACCCTGACTGGTCCCAGCCCCAGTCCCAAACGGTGCCAGTGTCTGTGAGGGGGGCCGGAGGGATGGGCAGGGGGGCACTGCTGTCCTCATTGATATTCCGCTGGGCTGGGGCACTGGGTTCGCCCCTGACTCTTAACGGCTATTTGTTGCAGCCATCTCCTCCTGCTCCGGGGCACAAAGAGGCTCAGTGTCAGGGAGAGGAGCCTGAATGGAGCTCCCCAGTGGCAGGGCCCTGGGCCCGCTAACTCCCACAGCCAGGCTCACATTCCCCTAAATGGGCTATGTGCACTTCTCTCCTGTCCGCAGGCCTGCCGGGTAGCCCAGGCCTCAGGTCAGGTCACATAGATCCAGGGAGAGACAGACAGAGAAGGAGGAAGGGAGTGGGAGGGACAAGGTTGTCTTATACCACTGTGCCCTCTGACTGTCTTTCGCGGTTCCCTCAACTTCTCCAAGGAAACACAGAGATGTTAAGGTACCATCCTCTCTTATCTCCTCCCTGCTGGTTTTTGTCCCCTCCACCTTAACATGTTCAAGTCCAGTGCTGTTGTTGCTAGGTCTGGGCTGCAGACTGGGGGAGGAAACCGTTACAAGGTCTGATTCTAAACACATAATAGAGCTTTAGAAACACACTAGAAATGTGTGGTTTTTCCATGATTGTTAACACAATGGGATGGATCGTTGACATCATTATCAAGCATATTCCAATAAAGATCCAGTGTGTTGTATGCCCACATTAAGACAGGAACCCTTTCCCATACTGCATGATCCAGTGCCACCTGGCATTGCTAATATCTATCAAACACAAGCTGACTGATAGAGCTGACTGATAGAGCTCACTGATAGAGCTGACTGATAGAGGTGGCCAGAAAAAAAACAAGGAAAAGCACATGGTTGTCTGCTGGATGCTGGCACAAAAGCAAAGCAGAAATAAAAATGTCACACCCAAAGAATGACTTGCAGAGCACAAGATAGTAGAATGAGACCTTTCACAACTGAAACTGAACTAAATTATCAGTGAAGCGGTTCTCATTTCTTTTTGTTTTTCCTTTTTCACAAAATGTCCTTTCCCTTGCACCCCTTCCTAGTCCTTGAGGTTGGTTTTATGGTGTCCAGTCCATGCTCTGTGGGTTAAACCACGTACGGAGCAGAGGGGTGCACCTCTCAGGGTGATAGCAGAGCTGCAGCCATGAGGAGAATAACCTCATCTCTTTAACTCTCTCTCTCTCTTTCTCTCTCTAAACTGCTGGCTTCTGGAGACCCAGTCTCTTCAGTCAGTTAGTCAGTCAGGCTTCACGCCGGGGGATGTCAGAACATTGAATGACAGTGAGAGAGGACAGACAGGGCAGGATTCGGGAAGGGAGAGTGAGTCTGAGGGGTATTCCAGTTGCTGAGGGGAAATGGGTTTCAGAGAGGGGGGTTCATTGCGCTCTTCTCCTCACTGGCCACTAGGGGTGGGCTCGCCGACGCTCTTTCCCATTAGGTGACTGAAGTCGGCAAGGCCGTGGTGGTTGGCCCGGATCAGGCCCGGGCGCTGGGAGGGGTAGGGCGCTCCGTTATTGCTGTTATAGTTGAGTCCCTCGTGAGTCCAGCGGGGAGGCTCCCCAAAGTCCATCTGGGTGCTAGGGGCTGAGACCACCCTCCTGCGGTCTGGGGAGTCCTGTGGCGTGGCTGGGTAGTTGTATTCACCTGCAGAGTTCCTCAGGGTGGTCCTGGGTTGTCCCCCATGGGGCTCCCGGTTGCTGGCCAGGACCAGGTAACGTGTTCGCTCCGTGTTGGGGGGCCCCACATCCCCTGGGCCCTCGTGCCTGCCACCTCTCTCCTGCAGGAACTTGGAGCTCAGGTAGATGACGGAGTTGGCTGGGCAGGGCATGCCCACTGAAGTGAGGAAGGTCTGACTCTGGTCCCAGTCTACATCTCTCATGCTGGGTGGAGGCCGTTTCTGCTGCAGGGGGGTCTGTTCTGGAGTAGGTAGGCCTGGATCCATCTCTCCTTTAGGCCAGCCGTTGGGCATTACAAACGGGTTGTCTGCCTGAGAATGTGACCGGGGTCTCTCGCTGCCGCTGGTACGTGTCACGCTCATCACTGAGCCGCTCCGGCCCTGACCCAGCATGTTCTGCTCCTTGTCCCCTTTACGGCTCCTGTTGGCTCCTGCCCCTCGTGTGCGGTGGCGATGACTCATGATCCAGCAGACAGCCAAGCCCGACAGCACCGCCCCCGTGGCGAAAGCTGAAACTGCAGACACAACCAGCAGGTTGACTGACACCAGACCATCTGGCTCGTCAATGAAAGACTCCTGCAGGAGACCTACAGACAAAGAGAAAGACAGACAGATGAACAGAAAAGGCTGTCAATGAGTCAGTGGATACGGTGGATATGTGAGAGGGTTCAGACACTCCTGGGGAACAATGATGTTGAAGAGAAAAATACATTATAAAACAACAATACATTTCTGCATTTAGCCTTCATCAGGGTTCTAAAGTCTGTAAACAGAGCACAGTTAACATCATCTCAGCTCTGGCCTTAGTAAAGTGGGAGATTACAGCTTGAGAAAGTGGCCTATTTCCCTGTGCCTCAGTGGGTGGGGAGGAATGCTCTTCTGCGAAGATATGCTATTGGTGTAACGGCTAATTGTGTTCATTACCTAAAGTGGATGGTGATTTTAATGGCTGTAATAACTGTCTTCCTGATTGAGAATATCTCCCAACCCCGAAGCGTTGCAGAACATTTACTTTGCAGCGGAAGATGCCTGTACATTCCGGAATTAAAGGGATAGTCCTGGACTCTGAGAAGTGGATAAAGGGCTTCATTGAACTATCCCTTTAATAGTGAGTAATTTTTTATTTTATTTATTTTTTATTTCACCTTTATTTAACCAGGTAGGCTAGTTGAGAACAAGTTCTCATTTACGACTGCGACCTGGCCAAGATAAAGCATAGCAGTGTGAACAGACAACAACACAAAGTCAATAACACAGTAGGAAAAAAATAAAAATAAAAAATGAGTCTATATACATTGTGTGCAAAAGGCATGAGGAGGTAGGCAATAAATAGGCCATAGGAGCGAATAATTACAATTTAGCAGATTAACACTGGAGTGATAAATCATCAGATGATCATGTGCAAGTAGAGATACTGGTGTGCAAAAGAGCAGAAAAGTAAATAAATAAAAACAGGAAGGGGATGAGGTAGGTAAATTGGGTGGGCTGTTTACAGATGGACTATGTACAGCTGCAGCGATCGGTTAGAGTGAGAATTGCTTTAAGTTGCATACTGTATTAACACATGAACTTCACAAAGTTATTTTCTTCTAACGGCATGAGAAATGGTTTTTAAAAATACAATCACATCTGAAAGAGGACTACGACAATATGCTTATTTTCCCTGCAAAGAACTTGAGAGAAGCTCCTCTGGAGAACAGAATATATGAATTACTAAAGCAGTGGAAAAACAGCAGAGCACAAAGCTGCTGCCATGGATCAATTAAGAAAATGTCAGGAGAAAACTTGTTCTTTGCAGTGCAAGCACCAGGGACAATACCAATAGAAAACAAAGAGCTTACTCCCAGCCAGAGGAGGAAATGAGGGAAAAACTATGAAAGAGTGAGCGAGAGAAAGACAGAGAGGGAGAGCAAGAGAGACAGAGTGAGAGTGAGTGAGTGAGTGAGTGAGTGAGTGAGTGAGTGAGTGAGTGAGTGAGTGAGTGAGTGAGTGAGAGTGGAAGAGTGAGAAAGACAGAGGGAGAGAGAGAGAGACAGAGAGGAAGAACAAGAGCGAGAGAGAGGGAGAGGGATAGAGAGAGAGGAGAGAGGGATGAAGAAAGAGAAAAGAGGCCTTCAGCAAACTACTGCAATAGAGGCCCCAGACAAACAGTAAATGTTTCTTAAATTACTAGAACAGCAAAGGGATGGTGATGGGTGTGTCAGGGAGATAAGATAAGGCCCCACAGGAAATAGATGGATGTCATTAATGGATGTTGGGAGCCACTTATTCACCCCGCAAAGAAAGCAGAGAAAGAACATGCCAGAATGCAGGGAGCAGAGGTCTGCTTTAAACAAACATACCTTTATCATCTGATACATTTATTGTAATGGAGACAAATGGCAATAATTAGGAGCAGGTAGGAGAAACTAGCTAGTAGCTAATTAGTGGGTTTTGGGGCTTGGCGAGACACAGTATTGTTCTCCATGCGTTGACAGGCAGAGAATGGGGACGGCCTACATTAAAAACCATAACAATAGAAGGTGCGAATTGAAAGGCCACAGTGAAAAGGATTTAGTGCTAATCAAGTTGCCATCTTGGTCAATCTAGGTCCTTTTATACTCTTATTAGTGTTTGATCACTTATTTAATAGACCTCGGAAATACATGGCGGATCGCTGGGTACCATAGTTACAGTGAGTGAAATATGTGTTGTGTGTCTATTGCATCTTCAACTATAGAGTGGATATCCACAAAGTACCTGTATGGGTTTTTGGTTTCATATTAACGTGACTGATTTTCCCTTTTCTTTCTTTCCCTTTTACTTCCCTCTATCTGTCACATAGAGAGCTCATCATTCTGCTGGCTAAGCATAGTCCTTCCCATTGTGCTTGTGTTTTCTGCTAAACACTCATTTATCTCTCTCTCTCTCTAAACATATCCCTGATCCATCATCACCAGGCCAGCCTAAAAATATCCCTGATTCATACACTATTTATTTTCTCTTTTCGGACCAATATTCAACTTGGATTCACTGCCAGTATCTATTACATTACTCTGGAAAGTACTGTGCTCCTAAATGATGATGTTCAGTGGCAGCCAGGCAGCAGAGAGCGACAGTGGAAAAAATGACAGGATATGGCACTGCTGTCATATTTATTTACTGCGGCCTGTTTTATTCCTAAACCAATGAGGTAATGAATTGGTTCATGGGTTTGGTAATTCCTAAAAACCACAAGCCTTGATGGCTCTCTAACAACTTTGGACCATAATTTCATCCACATCTGGAAATGTTCATACTTCACTTACACTGAGGAGTTCCCATTCCCTTTTCCCTTTCACATTTCTCCCTGAAAATGCACGTCCGGGGTTCACTATGGAACATCAGATTCAATTCTGTACGGTGCAATAATACGCTGTCGTTTCAGTGTGGGGAGAGGTTGTGATGAGCGTCTGTGTTCCCACACCTCAACTAGAGAATACGGCGAGGAGGGTTGCCCTTTCCTGGTAATGATACTGAACCACCATTGAAATGCATCCGCCCTATCTGGAGCAGCATCATTCTCCTCCCATTCAGACCCAATGTGTCTCCTTTTTTCCCCTCACAGTGAGACGATGCACATCGCACTCTGAAAGGCCTAGGCCATTAGTGATTGTCGCCTTTGGAGCCACTCTGCTTTGTGTCAATGGCTGGGGGAGACAAAGCAGCTGGAGCAGGGAGGGGTGAAGAGGGAGGAGAGGGGAGGGGGACAGGTCTCTCTCTCTGTCCCACCGGGCTGACAGCAACCCTCTCCTCGCCGACTCACTTATTAAACCTTAATGGAAGCCGCCCTGACTGTCAGCCTGACGAACACTGAGCACGTCTTGGGCTTGCAGCTCCAATTACAGGAGAACAACACTGAGGCAGGAGCAGCCTAGTTAGTGGAGGAGATGGGAATGGGCCAGGCGGAGGGATATGGCGCTATGAAGGCAGACTAACTAACTGTCATGTGTTTGTGTTTCTTTCAGGGGGTAGTCACCAAGCTACGGAGCTCACACTCTTTCACAGTCTTTCATTTCTATGTTGCGGTTAATCTTCCCCATCTCTCTTTCCATTTGTCTGCAGCCACCGTCTTCTGTTCCCTCGCTTCCCTGATCTTCTCCTCCTCTCTCCTCCATTCCAGTGGCATGTCCTTTAATCTTCTTCTCTCTCTCTCGTTCCATCTCCAGGGATATCCCTCTGATTCCTTCCCTCCATTCCTCCACCCTCCATCTCAACCTCAGCCCTCCTGCCCTCTCTCCCTCTCCTTCTCCCCCATGGACCCTGGCTCGGAGTAGCCCAGCCTAATGAAAAGCCACAGTGGCCCTGGCTCTTGGTTAAGATTCCCTTCATTAAAACACTGGCAGCGTATGGATTTGCTCTGCCCATGCTTGCAAATTGGCTGGCCTTTTAGTGGTGGGGTTATTGATTTTCAAACCCAACATGGTGTCAGTGAGGCCGGGTATGTTGTGACTGGAAACATGCAGTTATTAACTGTGATGCTGCCTGCTGCAGTGTAGGGGGATAGAAACTACTGTACCAGCAAGTGGGTTGGCTCACACATGAAACACATCCTGCTTTCAAACTACAGCACAAAAGCAGCAACACACTCCCGATGGACATGCATATGACACAAACTGACCGAATACAAACAGTGTAGCTATTCCCTCCGCAAGGCAATCAAACAAGCTAAGCGTCAGTATAGAGACAAAGTAGAGTTGCAATTCAACGGCTCAGACACAAGAGGTATGTGGCAGGGTCTACAGTCAATCACGGACTACAAAAAGAAAACCATCCCCGTCACGGACTAGGATGTCTTGCTCCCAGACAGACTAAATAACTTCTTTGCTCGCTTTGAGGACAATACAGTGCCACTGACACAGCCCGCTACCAAAACCTGCGGACTCTCCTTCACTGCAGCCGACATGAGTAAAACATTTAAACGTGTTAACCCTCACAAGGCTGCAGGCCCAGACGGCATCCCCAGCCGCGTCCTCAGAGCATGTGCAGACCAGCTGGCTGGTGTGTTTACGGACATATTCAATCAATCCTTATCCCAGTCTGCTGTTCCCACATGCTTCAAGAGGGCCACCATTGTTCCTGTTCCCAAGAAAGCTAACGTAACTGAGCTAAACGACTACCGCCCCGTAGCACTCACTTCCGTCATCATGAAGTGCTTTGAGAGACTAGTCAAGGACCATATCACCTCCACCCTACCTGACACCCTAGACCCACTCCAATTTGCTTACCGCCCCAATAGGTCCACAGACGACGCAATCGCAACCACACTGCACACTGCCCTAACCCATCTGGACAAGAGGAATGCCTATGTGAGAATGCTGTTCATCGACTACAGCTCAGCATTTAACACCATAGTACCCTCCAAACTCGTCATCAAGCTCAAGACCCTGGGTCTCGACACCGCCCTGTGCAACTGGGTACTGGACTTCCTGACGGGCCGCCCCCCAGGTGGTGAGGGTAGGTAACAACATCTCCACCCTGCTGATCCTCAACACTGGGGCCCCACAAGGGTGCGTTCTGAGCCCTCTCCTGTACTCCCTGTTCACCCACGACTGCGTGGCCATGCACGCCTCCAACTCAATCATCAAGTTTGTGGACGACACAACAGTGGTAGGCTTGATTACCAACAACGACGAGACGGCCTACAGGGAGGAGGTGAGGGCCCTCGGAGTGTGGTGTCAGGAAAATAACCTCACACTCAACGTCAACAAAACAAAGGAGATGATTGTGGAAAGTTTTAAGTTCCTCGGCGTACACATCACGGACAAACTGAATTGGTCCACCCACACAGACAGCGTTGTGAAGAAGGCGCAGCAGCGCCTCTTCAACCTCAGTAGGCTGAAGAAATTCGGCTTGTCACCAAAAGCACTCACAAACTTCTACAGATGCACAATCGAGAGCATCCTGTCGGGCTGTATCACCGCCTGGTACGGCAACTGCTCCGCCCACAACCGTAAGGCTCTCCAGAGGGTAGTGAGGTCTGCACAACGCATCACTGGGGGCAAACTACCTGCCCTCCAGGACACCTACACCACCCGATGTCACAGGAAGGC
This sequence comes from Salvelinus namaycush, assembly GCF_016432855.1. Lineage (NCBI taxonomy): Eukaryota > Metazoa > Chordata > Actinopteri > Salmoniformes > Salmonidae > Salvelinus > Salvelinus namaycush. The sequence continues at coordinate 18,964,056 of NC_052316.1, forward strand.
CATAAAGATCATCAAGGACAACAACCACCCGAGCCACTGCCTATTCACTCCGCTATCATCCAGAAGGCGAGGTCAGTACAGGTGCATCAAAGCAGGGACCGAGAGACTGAAAAACAGCTTCTATCTCAAGGCCATCAGACTGTTAAACAGCCACCACTAACATTGAGTGGCTGCTGCCAACATACTGACTCAACTCCAGCCCACTTTAATACTGGAAATTGATGGAAATTTATCAAAAATGTATCACTAGCCACTTTAAACAATGCCACTTAATATAATGTATATGCATATACTGTACTCTATATCATCTACTGCATCTTGCCATCTTTATGTAATACATGTATCACTAGCCACTTTAAACTATGCCACTTTTATGTTTATATACCCTACATTACTCATCTCATATGTATATACTGTACTCGATACCATCTACTGCATCTTGCCTATGCCGTTCTGTACCATCACTCATTCATATATCTTTATGTACATATTCTTTATCCCTTTACACTTGTGTGTATAAGGTAGTAGTTGTGGAATTGATAGGTTAGATTACTCGTTGGTTATTACTGCATTGTCGGAACTAGAAGCACAAGCATTTCGCTACACTGGCATTAACATCTGCTAACCATGTGTATGTGACAAATAAAATTTGATTTGAACATATCGGAGGTTGAGTGGGACTGACATTATCGGTGTTATAGAATGATCTGAGGGACTTTGATCTAGGAACCTACTGTTTCTCTGCATGGCAACGTATTTTATATGTACCCTGTGCATGCACGTGTCAGTGCATGTGTGTACTGTATATATGGACATGATTGTGTGTGTGTGTGTGTGTGTAATAGATGAGAATAAGGGACTGCACTCATGGTTCAGTGATTTAGCTCATTATCCTCTCTTTCTTTATCTTGCTACCATTCTTTCTCTCTCTGTTAAAAGACAGACTGCAGGCTCTATCTTGCTACTTTCTCTCGTTGTCTCTATTTTTCTTTCTCTGTCTTTCTCTCGCTCCCTCTTACTCTGTTGGAAGTCTGCAGGCTCTTTCTGGGCCACTCTCTCTCCCTCTTAACCTCTTCCTCTCTCGCTCTCCTGCTGTAATCTGGGTCCCCCTCCTCCACTGCTCTTCGGTCAGACAAATTGGAGTTTCAGAGTCTAAGCCTTGCTACACCATAAACACTGTGTTTACTCATAGGGCTGGTGGTCATGGCATTTATAGTTCCTCTGACTACATTACCAAGGTAGAGTAGTGACTGAGTGAGATTTCTGGAGGTTGTGTAGAACCTTATAAGGTCTGGTCTGAGGTGCCTTTACTGATCAATATGGTAAAACATTTATGAACCCCAGCATGTGTTTTCAATTAAAATTCCATAGCATTTCCACAAAAATCTGCTATTGGAATCAGGCTTTCACATTTCTATTAGACATATTAAAGTTTTACTTAAGGTAGCTAATTCTGTTCTAATTGCATCCACTCAGTAGTCCACTGTGCAGCTACAATGCCCGCTCTGCTGCTTGGGGTAAATGATAGAGTACAGTTGATTTAAATAAGGGTGTGTTAAATTCATATCCATTGCAGGAAGTTAGCGCCCTCCCATGCTGTGGACAATTTGTTGAGCGGGAAACCGTCAGTCAGTTAAGTGGTTCGTTTGTGATATACAAAGCATGATTTTTTTTATTTTAATACATTCTAACCTTGCTTTTCATATCATGCCAGCCTTTTGCAACAACTTAACAAGGTGGATGCTGTTAGCACTTTCAGCTGCATTCAATCCAAATAAAACAGCTGGGCTGTGGATTGTTTTTCAGAAAAGTGTGTCTCGGAGGGATACCGTTTCCAATAACACCCTGTAGCCTACAGTTATGGTTTTGGCTGGCGTTGGGTAGTAATTTATATCCTCAATTTAGGTGTAAAGGAAAAGAACACCGTGTAAACTATTAATAAATATTCAGGAGATACGTCACAGGCAATAAATTATAAACTTGGGCCGTGTTATTAGTCTAACGATCCACCGGGAGTTTCAATCTCTCATTCCCCAATCACGTACATCGCAATTTCAACTTAATCTTTCTCACATGCTAAAGACATACATCTAGTGTGCCATGGCTGTATGCACCATGATATATGACCGCAGGGGAAAACGCACTACTATTTGTTGAGGTTAACACCTCAGTGTTGAAGTGTTGGATTTGTTCCCATCAACATTGCTGAAGGTTTATTAGGTGGATGATTAAACCATCCAGCCTTGGTTGAGACTCCAGCCCATCTGGTTGACTGATTTAATCTTTTCCTCTGCCCTGCTCCTCTGATTTAAGACACACGTTTTATAAAATGTCTCCTGCACCATACCTCCTACGCTGATCCTCAAAATGGGGGTCCCCCAGGGGTGTGTGCTCAGCCCCTTCCTGTACTTCCTGTTCATCCATGACTGAGTGGCCACGCACGACTCCAAATCAATCATCAAGTTGTAGAGGCGCAACAGCACCTCTACAACTTCAGGTGGCTAAAGAAATTTGTCATGGCCCCTAAGACCCTCTATTACCAGGCCATCAACCTGTTTAACAGCCATCACTAGCGGTCTACCAGGTGATGCACACTCACTCACACAAAACACACAAGCTAGCACACACACCTCATACTCACAAACAATGTTTCCTCTAATATTTTTCAGGCACTGAGCAAATTTCAAGTCTGCTGAGCACAAATTTGAACATTGTGAAAATGCTGTGCAACTTCCAGCGTGCGTTTACTGTGAACACTGAGGTTGTGTTTAAGTTACAGTTTTAACAGTGGCCATGTAGGCCACCGTGGCTATTTGATCAACATGTAAGCCTACCAGAGTTGCCTACCATCAAAAACAATGGAGCTAATGTATCCCATTACATTTTAACACGGAAATAGCTGTTCTTTCATTCAATCTACAGTAGCAGCCAATGTGTGGTGTTCAATGTAGGCCTACATTCCATAAGGGGCGGCAGGTAGCCTAGTGGTTGGAGCGTTGGGCCAGACACCGAAAGGTTGCTAGCTCGAATCCCCGAGCTGACAAGGTAAAAATCTGTCATTCTACCCCTGAACAATGCAGTTAGCCCACTGTTCCTAGGCCGTCATTGTAAATAAGGATTTGTTCTTAACTGACTTGCCTAGTTAAATAAAAACTAAAAACATGCAAGGCTTGACATTAACCTGTTTATCCACTTGTCCTTCAGACAAGGAGGTGACTGAAAATGTTGTGTTGTCTGATGCAAGAAACCCCTTTACAAAATAAAATAAATTATTATTCCTATACCATTATTACAGAAAATCTGACAAATTATGCTACCCTCTGCCTTTTGGCTAATTAGTTTCTTCAAAATACAACACTGCCCCTTATTTTTTTTTTTACCTGACTGGCTTTTCAAAGATGTCTAGAAATGTACCCATTTTGTGCTCTTGTAGGAAGCAATCACTCCCCTATTGCTGACTACAAATTATCTATAACTGTGCTAATAATTGAATTTGCTAGTTAGTGAGTTAACAAAATATGCACACGTGGCTACATGCAGCTCTCGCTTTGATCTCAAAACGAGCGCATCTACTCCTAAAATGTCACAGATCCATACAGTATGTGGCAATGGTCTATTTGCATGTAGGCCTACTGCAGCTCTGATTGTTTATGCCACACTGGTCTGTGTAGAGTACCGGCTGAGTGGTGCATGTCAATGCAATACAATCCTACTCCGATGCGTTCTACCTACAACAAAATCTCTTGCATAGTTAGTTTTGCATACTAAGTCTTGCATAGTTCATTTTGTTTCGGTATGTTGCATTGGAAGTGGCTAGTATTGCGTTGATTCGATTACAATTCCCACAGTAAAGGGAAACGTTAATAGTGTTAACAGGGAAAACTCTAGAAAATTGAGTGAAGTTCAATCTTGTGCTTCTCTGTAGGTTGATACTGTATTTCTTCTGCGGGGCAGTCGCACATACACTTACACACACACACTCCCAGCCAACGCTGCTATCCCATGTTATAGAGACATTGAACCACTGGTCAATTCCTGTTTCACACTGTGTATTTAAATACTGTATCCCCGACATAGCTTATTCTAATATTTATTCTACTGTACAATGTATTTTAGTTACACTGTTTATACACATCGGATATTTATTTATATACTGGATTCTTGACATAGCTCACTCTATATTCTATGTACTGCTGTACATTCTTGACATTCGACTGCATGCTTAGGAGGAAGCAACATAAGCATTTCGCTACACCGCTATAACACCTGCTAAACACGACCAATAAACTTTGATTTGATTTGTTACCTGCGAACAGAGTGCTGGATTAGGGACAGTGCTAATCCCATGGGTCTCAAAAGGATGTCACTCTGTGGGGGGTAAGAATGAGGCATTGGCCTCCCGGGTGGCGCAGTGGTCTAGGGCACTGCATCGCAGTGCTAACTGCGCCACCAGAGTCTCTGGGTTCGCGCCCAGGCTCTGTCGCAGCCGGCCGCGACCGGGAGGTCCGTGGGGCGACGCACAATTGGCATAGCGTCGTCCGGGTTAGGGAGGGTTTGGCCGGTAGGGATATCCTTGTCTCATCGCGCTCCAGCGACTCCTGTGGCGGGCCGGGCGCAGTGCGCGCTAACCAAGGGGGCCAGGTACACGGTGTTTCCTCCGACACATTGGTGCGGCTGGCTTCCGGGTTGGAGGCGCGCTGTGTTAAGAAGCAGTGCGGCTTGGTTGGGTTGTGCTTCGGAGGACGTCAACCTTCGTCTCTCCCGAGCCCGTACGGGAGTTGTAGCGATGAGACAAGATAGTAATTACTAGCGATTGGATACCACGAAAATTGGGGAGAAAATGGGATAAAATTTTAAAATAAAAAAAAGAATTAAAAAAAAGAAAAAGAATGAGGCATTATGGGGGCTCTGGGACCCAACTAACTGCTGTTAAGAACACTATTTCTCAGCCATGCAGCATAAAGATGTCGGATCTTAACTTGATCACTCTTTTGCAGGGACTCATGAGTCCCTGAAAAAGAGCAGTTCTCTTTCTCTCCATGTGGGGGCAGTCGAGTCATTGGGATCAGGGCTTGCGATCAAAATCATTTTCTCTCAATGTGTAATTACATGAGTCTGACATGCACAAATTTGGTATATTTGGAAAGAAGCCATCTGGGAGATTATGAGGAAATGATCAGAAGATAGATAATAGTTACATAGTTCAGAATACACAAGATCAAGCACACACAAAATCACCGTTTAACATTTTTCATTGACAAGCTATAAGTGAATTATTGATGGCTAGAGCTGGAAACATATCAGATGGCTTCCACAACATGTGAACAATATCAGAAAAAAATGGGATTGATAGATCTAACAACTAGAAATGGGCATATGTGTTAATAAGTGGTGTCAGGTGTGGTCACGGGACGTTTCCAAGTGTCCTTAAACCTCTCCAAAGTGGCATATGTCTGTAAATTAGATAATTCCAGCGCTATTACATATTTGCAATCCCTAAATGCCATTTGTTCAGTATAAAAACACAATTTCTACCATATCAACCTCACTCAAACATTGTGGTGTTATGGGGTATCCAGGATACATTCAAGTGTCCTCTCAACCTCTCCAAAGTGTCCGAATGTGGTAATTGCACTGTTTTTACACACTGGATGTGCCTAAAAGGGACACTTTACTATAAAAACTAAATTTCTACAACACCAACCTCTCTCAAACATTGTGGTGGTGTTGGGGGACATACAGGGGATATGGATACCTACAGCACGTAAGCAGGCAACATCATATTTTTGATGCACAAAGATAGTCACTCGGTGGACATTCAATGTTGCAATTAAGTCATACATCCCTACCAACCTAAAGATGAATTTGATACCCCCCATGTAGCTAGAGCTCAAACACAGAACGTATCAAAGCTTACCTTGAATGTTTGCTGATCAATAACAGTAGGTCACAGGCAGACAAATAAGATATCCTCATGATCTGTGGCGTCTTGGCTTTCGCTGTGTATCAACGGATTCTGTGTTTATTTCGTTTATGCTTCACAACACTGACCGGAATGTAGATAGCAGCCATCTTGAAATGAGGTCATCGGCTCGGCCTGCCATTATAAATGTGTTTGCCCATATATGGTAGTAAGTCATTCCAAAGATTTGAAGGTACCGATCAATAACCAATATACTCAGCTTTCCACAGACACCCTGCTTTTGCAGATAGGGGCTACCGTTCTCATACCAGACTGAATAAAAAAAATAAAAAATAAAATAGGGTCCCCAAATATGGGGACTTTACATTTAAGAACATAACATTAATAGGAAAATAATAAAATAATAACAAATAGGCTACACCAACATTAGTTTCCATTCATACAGTAGATTTGACATGGTAAACGATGAAATACTTTATTTCTATTGTAAATCGCCCTTAGTCTGTTTGAAAAAGTTGTTCCAATACCAACTAGAGGGCGAATGTACAGTACCAGTCATAAGTTTGGACACATCTACTCATTCATGGGTTTTTCTTTATTGTTTACTATTTTCTACATTGTAGAATAATAGTGAATACATCAAAAATATGAAGTAACCAAAAAAGTGTGAAATGTCTTTCCTTCTTAATGCGTTTGAGCCAATCAGTTGTGTTGTGACAAGGTAGGTGTGGTATACAGAAGATAGCCCTATTTGGTAAAGACAAAGTCCATATGGCAAGAACAGCTCAAATAAGCAAAGAGAAACGACAGTCCATCATTACATTAAGACATCAAGGTCAGTCAATCTGGAACATTTCAAGAACTTTGAAAGTTTCTTCAAGTACAGTTGCGAAAACCACCAAGCACTATGCAGTGGTGTAAAGTACTTAAGTAAAAATCCTTTAAAGTACTACTTATGTCGTTTTTTGGGGATATCTGTACTTTACTTTACTATTTCTATTTTTGAAAACTTTTACTCCACTACATTCCTAAAGAAAATAATGTACTTTTTACTCTTTACATTTTCCCTGACACCCAAAGGTACTTGTTACATTTTGAATGCTTAGCAGGACAGGAAAATTGTCTAACTCACGCACTTATCAAAATAACCTCCCTGGTTATCCCTACTGCCTCTGATCTGGCAGACTCACTCAACACAAATGCTTGGTTTGTAAATTACATCTGACTGTTGAAGTGTGCCCCTGGCTTTCCGTAAATGTTTTTTTTTAAAGTGCCGTCTGGGTTGCTTAATATAAGGAATTTGAAATGATTTATACTTTTACTTTTGATACTTAATTATATTTAAAGCCAAATACTTTTAGACTTTACTCAAGTAGTATTTTACTGGGTGACTTTCACTTTTACTTGAGTCATTTTTTTTTTAAGGTATCTTTACTTTTACTCAAGTATGACAATTGGGTACTTTTCCACCACTGGCGCAATGATGAAACTGGCTCTCATGAGGACTGCCACAGGAAAGGAAGACCCAGAGTTACTTCTGCTGCAGAGCATTAGAATTACCAGCATCAGAAATTGCAGCCCAAATAAATGCTTCACAGAGTTCAAGTAACAGACACATCTCAACATCAACTGTTCAGAGGAGATTGCGTGAATCAGGCCTTCAGGGTCGAATTGCTGCAAAGAAACCACTACTAAATGACACCAATAATAAGAAGAGACTTGCTTGGGCCAAGAAACATGAGCAATGGACATTAGACCGGTGGAAATATGCCCTTAGGTCTGATGAGTGCAAATTTTAGATTTTTGGTTACAACCACGGTGTCTTTGTGAGACGCAGAGTAGGTGAACGGATGATCTCCGCATGTGTGGTTCCCACCGTGAAGCATGGAGGAGGTGTGGTGGTGCTTTGCTTGCGACACTGTCAGTGATTTATTTAGAATTCAAGGCACACTCAAGGCAGCATGGCTACCACAGCATTCTGCAACAATACGCTATCCCATCTGGTTTGTGCTTTGTGGGCCTATCATTTGTTTTTTCAACAGGACAATGACCCAACACACCTCCAGGCTGTGTAAGGGCTATTTGACCAAGAAGGAGAGTGATGGAGTGCTGCATCAGATGACCTGGCCGCCACAATCACCCAACCTCAACCCAATTGAGATGGTTTGGGATGAGTTGGACCGCAGAGTGAAGGAAAAGCACCCAACAAGTCCTCAGCATATGTGGGAACTCCTTCAAGACTGTTGGGAAAGCATTCCAGGTGAAGCTGGTTGAGAGAATGCCAAGAGTGTGCAAAGCTGTCATCAAGGCAAAGGGTGGCTAGAATAATCTAAAATATAAAATATATTTTGATTTGTTTAACACTTTTTTAGTTACTAAATTATTCCATATGTGTTATTTCATAGTTTTGAGGTCTTCACTATTATTCTACAATGTAGAAAATAGTAAAAATAAAGAAAAATCCTTGAATGAGTAGGTGTGTCCAAACTTTCGACTGGTACTGTATCTTGAAAGACTTTGTTTGCAAGCAGGACTAATGTAACACTGACATCATCTTTTAGGGAGCGGTAATGGTGACCAATAATGGTTGCAATTGAGATCAGCTGTGCGGGTGAATTTAGCGTGTATTGATGGTTTAACGAGACATCAGCTTGTGATAATCTTAGTGCGATCGATGGTTGCAATAGGCCCCTTGTTATTTGGTTTATTTTCCATTAGGCTACATTCTGTAGGCTAACCGTTAGCCTACCCATTGTTACACAATGAAAGGTGTGAAAACTAATAATAGGCTGCTATGTTTCCCTGGCTGAGTTGATGAGCTGATTTGGGCCATCAGTTGATTGACAGATGTAGGCCTACTGTAGAACGATACATTTTCCTCCAGTGTGGATGCTCATCCACGTGTTATAGTTAGGCAGCAGGCTATGTATAATGTATCAATATAGTTCTGGTCTTTGGTGTAGATTGAAAGCCTGTATTGTGTGGCTTTAATATTTCATTTTATAAAGCTGTCAAGTTGTTTATGCATTTGAGTCTATCCAAAGACAATTTTGGTGAGCTGAGACACTTTATTTAAATCTTTTTAAGAAGTAAAATGAATAGTCTGATAATTTACACATCAAAGAAACCACAATTAACTTTTGGACCTAATGTAGGCTCAGGCTGGTCACTACAGTATAATCACCCAGCATTGGGTGTGAACTCATGAGGCTTGGACCCTGGAGCGTGCTACGTAGACCACTGCACTACGTCAGTTCACAATGCTCTAGCAAGCACTAAGAATACTATGAATACTGATGATATATAGGTGCGTCGTTTTTTAATGATTTTATTTTAAGCTTTCCCGAAACCTTAACCACTCGGAATTAATGCCTAAACTGTTAACATTTGAGTTGTTTCTGTTTTAACTCTGTATCCATGCGGAATTAACCCTGTAACCACACAGAATGAATGCATCAAAAATAGACCTTCATCTATGAGTCAAAGGGCAGTAGGCCGGATTCAAACCCATGTTGACTCATATGTGTGCCGGGTCAGTGGCTGTAACCGCTGGAACACACAGGCATTGTGGAAAACCAATAATTGACTCTGCCTATTGCTTGCCTTCAACATATAATAAAACAATCGATCTAAAACAATTGCTTTTCCCTAACATAAAATACATCTACCCCCTACAAATATGTCCATTTATTATAATCCACATTAGAATTCACACGAGATGCACTGTAGCCTGCATGTACCCTAAATAAGGTACAATGGAGGTATGGTGGGCATTGTATATACAAACCCCACTTCCAGCTGCCCCCTGGCGGCGGTTATAAATATTTCTTCAGCTATTCAAATCTTCCTGCTGCAGGATTATTTTCCTCCTGCACAAAAGGGATCAAATTAAGATCTGACATCTGTAGGTGGCCCAATGGTGGTGTGTTAGCCAGCGGTAGGGCCCCTCACGACCACTGTTTGCTCTCTCTGATACCAGCTGACGGATAAGAGCTGCTAGCCTATCAGTTTTCACCCTGCTATCTGGTCTCTCTGCTCTCCCTGCTCTCTCTCTCCTGCAGGTGGCTGACACACGACTACCCATCTCTCCTGCCTCTCTCTCCTCACCACACTCCTCACAGGAGAGACCCACGTGAAAGAGCAGAAGCCATCCAGGAGTCCTCACATCTCTCCAGATATTCAGGATTAATGCTGCACTCTTTGAAACGAACTGCACCCACCCCCTTCCCACCACCCGCTCATCCTCTGCAGAGGAACGTAGGCCCTCACATTTCACAAACCCACACCTCTTGTGTAGCGATGGGCGTCAGTCAGAGCTGCAGTTCAAGCATCTCAGATCTTTGCTCCATGGCTGAGATGTGTGTGAGTGCAATGGTAGGCTGGCGTCTGCTGTGTGTGGGTCGCGTCACCCTCCCTCTCGTTGTGTGAGGAGCGGAGCGAAGACAGCCAAGCAGGGATGACTTCAGCGTAGTCAAGGTCACCAAGCCCTCCCATAGCAGACTTCTGCAGTGTCTCAGCCGGGTTCAGCGTCAGGGAACACATTTGTCATCTGGAGGTTTAAATGCTGTACTTACTACTCCCACAATGTAAATATAAAGCACTAATCTTTATCCCGATGTAAATATATAGCACTAGTCTTTACTGGCTCCTTTCAGGCCTCAAAGAGGAACACTCCCTAACCCACACCAACCCGCACCAATTAGAATGACCCGATGTCGTAAATTTGCCAACTAATTTTCTCTCCCTCCCGCTTCCACTCCCCCGGAGTCCTTGCTCTGCAGTTGTCACCCGCTAACATCACGCAACTGCTTCGGTTCACTCATGCTCTCGCTTCATTGATGTGCTGTGGACCTCAATTAAACTGATTGCAACCCGCTGTTCTCCAAGTCAAAACACCGGCTTACTTCGGAAAATATTTTCACAGTGCCATAATTGCTTCCATCTGTAACTGCTCGGCTCGCTGGTGAAGGCATGTCATTATGCCTGAGTGCTTTCACGGCGGCGGGGAAGGAGCGAGTGGCGAGAGAGTGACAAAGGAGCGTAAGAGTTGACTATTGCCTTTTGTCTTTGTTCACACCAGTAGTGGTACGTGGGTAAAAATCGCTGGGGAAGCCAAGCCAGAAAATAATCCATATTACAACCTATGTGTTGTGATAAGTGTGTTGTTTGCTCTATAACCTGTTAGTTCATATGCCTTGACACCGTGATATACAGTATAGGCCTAAGGCCGAGACAATAAGAAGACACAGTGGCAGAATAAATTCAACCACACATTTGTTTCATTAAAAAACTGGAGAGCAACCTCTGTCCGGTGAAGTCCACAAAGCATATTGCATGTAACAAACAGTTACATCATCTACAGCATGGTCAAGCAAGTTGATGTTTCTGACATTTTTTGACTACTAAACAACTATTAATTTAGAACGACGTAGAGTTACCGCAAGTCGCAAAGAAAACAGAAGCTGCCTCCACTATTCCAGCACCATTTCAACATCATCAAATAATCTATGCTTAGTCTAATAAAGTGACAAGTCAAAGATACCAAAAACTATTTAGTCCAATAAACATAAGCTAAATATGATGCTGCTGTCCATGGATCTGATTTCTGTGTGTGTGTGTCTGTGCGCGTGCCTGTGTGTTTGTGCAAGTAGAAAAAGGTTGACTCCCCCGACTTGTAGAGAAACGCCAGTGCCATCCTTCTCTCTTTCATGTTGACGAAACGGTCTATCACTCTGCCATACAGTACACAAATGCATTTGTTGTTGTCCTGCTACCTGGCTGAAATGCTTTCTCGCTAGCCTAACTTAATTTGATGGACAACGTTAGCTAGTTAATATTAGCATTCTACATCTATCCACATAATGAACTTCCATCCTCTCAAGCCAGGGGCACAACAATGTATGAATTAATGGTTAGATCAGAATCACAAGTTATAATCATTGGCCAGTATGGAGAATTAAGTAAAACCACAAGTCCAAATCCCTATCTCCATCAAATAAAATCGCATTTTCACATAGGTGTTCCTCTTGTCCAGGTGGGAAAGGGTAGTGTGGAGTGCAATAGAGATTGCATCGTCTGTGGATCTGTTGGGGCGGTATGCAAATTGGAGGGGGTCTAGGGTTTCTGGGATAATGGTGTTGATGTGAGCAATGACCAGCCTTTCAAAGCACTTCATGGCTACAGACGTGAGTGCTACGGGTCGGTAGTCATTTAGGCAGATTACCTTAATGTTCTTGGGCACAGGCACTATGGTGCTCTGCCTAAAACATGTTGGTATTACAGACTTGGACAGGGAGAGGTTGAAAATGTCAGTGAAGACATGCTCGCAGTACACGTCCTGGTAATCTGTCTGGCCCTGCGGCCTTGGGAATGTTGACCTGTTTAAAGGTCTTACTCAAATTGGCTGCGGAGAGCGTGATCACACAGTCTTCCGGAACAGCTGGTGCTCAAATGCATGTTTCAGTGTTATTTGCCTCAAAGAGAGCATAGAAGTAGTTTAGCTCGTCTGGTAGGCTCGTGTCACTGGGCAGCTCTCGGCTGTGCTTCCCTTTGTAGTCTGTATTTGTATTTGTATTTTGTATTTATTATGGATCCCCATTAGCTGCTGCCAAAGCATCAGCTACTCTTCCTGGGGTCCAGCAAAATTAAGGCAGCTTATACAATTTTAAAACATTACAATACATTCACAGATTTCACAACACACTGTGTGCCCTCAGGCCCCTACTCCACCACTACCACCTATCTACAATACTAAATCCATGTGTATGTATAGTGCGTTTGTTATTGTGTGTGTATGTGTATGTGTGTGTGTGTGTGTGTGCCAATGTTTGTGTTGCTTCACAGTCCCCGCTGTTCCATAAGCTGTTTTTTTATCTGTTTTTTAAATGTAATTTTACTGTTTGCATCAGTTACTTGATGTGGAATAGAGTTCCATGTAGTCATGGCTCTATGTAGTACTGTGTGCCTCCCATAGTCTGTTCTGGACTTAGGGACTGTGAGGAGACCTCTTGTGGCATGTTTTGTGGGGTATGCATGGGTGTCCGAGCTGTGTGCCAGTAGTTTAGACAGAAATAAAAGTAGTGATGAAGTCAATCTCTCCTCCACTTTCAGCCAGGAGAGATTGACATGCATATTATTAATATTAGCTCTCTGTGTACATCCAAGGTCCAGCCGTGCTGCCCTGTTCTGAGCCAATTGCAATCTTCCACTTTTTTGTGGCACCGGACCACACGACTGAACAGTAGTCAAGGTGGGGCCTGTAGGTCCTGCCTTGTTGATAGTGTTGTTAAGAAGGCAGAGCACCGCTTTGTTATAGACAGACTTCTCCCCATCTTAGCTACTACTCCATCAATATGTTTTGACCATGACAGTTTAAATTCTAGTGTTACTCCAAGCAGTTTAGTCATCTCAACTTGCTCAATTTCCACATTATTACAAGATTTAGTTGAGGTTTAGGGTTTAGTGAGTGTTTTGTTCCAAATACAATGCTTTTAGTTGTAGAAATATTTAGGGCTAACTTAATCCTTGCCACCCACTCTGAAACTGTAGTAGCTGGCTTGTATAGTGTTGAGTCATCCGCATACATAAAAACTCTGGCTTTACTCAAAGTCAGTGGCATGTCGTTAGTAAAAATTGAAAATAGCAAGGGGCCTAAACATCTACCATGGGGAATTCCTGATTCTAACTGGATTATATTTGATAGGCTTCCCTTAAAGATCACCCTCTGTGTTCTGTTAGACAAGCAACTCTTTATCCACATTATAGCAGGGGGTGTAAAGCCATAACACATCAGTTTCTCCAGCAGCAGACTATGATCAATAATGCCAAAAGCTGCACTGAGGTCTAACAAGACAGCCCCCACAATAATTTTATCATCAATTTCTCTCAGCCATCAGTCATTTGTGTAAGTGCTGTGCTTGTTGAGTGTCTTTCCCTAGAAGCATGCTGAAATTCTGTTGTTGATTTGTTTACTGTAAAATAGCATTGTATCTGGTCAAACATTTTTTTTCCCAGAAGTTTTCTAAGGGTTGGTAACAGGCTGATTGGTCAGCTATTTGAGCCGGGGGCTTTACTATTCTTGGGTAGCGAAATGACTTTAGCTCCTTCCAGGCCTGAGGGCACACGCTCTCCAGTAGGCTTACATTGAAGATGTGGCAAATAGGACTGGCAATATCATCTGCTATTATCCTCAGTAATCCAGATTGTCAGACCCCGGTGGCTTGTCATTTTTGACAGACAACAATAATTTTTTCACCTCTTCCACACTGACTTTACGGAATTGAAACGTACAATTCTTGTCTTTCATAATTTGGTCTGATATACTTGGATGTATAGTGTCAACGTTTGTTGCTGGCATGTCATCCCTAAGTTTGCTTATCTTGCCAATGAAAAAGTCATTACAGTAGTTTGCAATATCAGTGGGCTTTGTGATTCAATTAATGAAGGAGCTGGCTTTTTTCCCCAAAATTTCATTTAAGGTGCCCCAAAGCTTTTTACTATCATTCTTTATTTAATTTATCTTTGTTTCATAGTGTAGTTGATTTTTATTTAGTTTAGTCACATGATTTCTTATTTTGCAGTACGTTTGCCAATTATTTGGGCTTCCAGACTTAATGCCATACCTTTTGCCTCATCCCTCTCAACCATACAACCATTTCAATTCATCATCAATCCAAGGGGATTTAACAGTTTTTACAGTCATTTTCTTAATGAGTGCGTGCTTATTAGTAACTGGAATAAGTAGTTTCATAAATGCATCAAGTGCAGCGCCTGGTTGCTCCTCATTACACACCGCAGACCAGCAAACATTCTTTACATCATCAACATATGTCTGTAATAGTTTGCAAGCCCTGCCACATCCGACGAGCATCAGAGTCGGTGTAGTACGATATGATCTTAGTCCTGTATTGACGCTTTGCCTGTTTGATGGTTTGTCGGAGGGCATAGCGGGATTTCTTAAAAGCTTCTGGGTTAGAGTCCCACTCCTTGAAAGCGGCAGCTCTAGCCTTTAGCTCAGTGCGGATGTTGCTTGTAATCCATGGCTTCTGGTTGTGGTATGTACGTACGGTCACTGTGGGGATGATGTCATCAATGCACTTATTGATGAAGCCAATCACTGATGTGGTGTACTTCTCAATGCTATCGGAGGCATCCCGGAAAATATTCCAGTCTGTGCTAGCAAAACAGTCCTGTAGCTTAGCATCTGCTTCATCTGACCACTTTTTTATTGATCTAGTCACTGGTGCTTCCCCGCTTTAATTTTTGTTTGTAAGCAGGAATCAGGAGGATAGAATTATGGTTAGATTTGCCAAATGGAGGATGAGCGAGAACTTTGTATGTGAAGTAAAGATGGTCCAGTGTTTTTTTCCCTCTGGTTGCATATTTAACATGCTGATAGAAATTTGGTAAAACGGATTTAAGTTTCCCTGCATTAAAGTCCCCGGCAACTAGGAGCGCCGCCTCTGGGTGAGCGTTTTCTTGTTTGCTTATGGTGAAATACAGCTCATTCAATGCTGTCTTAGTGCCAGCTTTTGACTGTGGTGGTATGTAAACAGCTACGAAAAATACAGATGAAAACTCTCTAGGTAGATAGTGTGGTCTACAGCTTATCATGAGATACTCTACATCTGGTGAGCAATAGCTCGAAACTTCCTTAGATATTGTGCACCAGCTGTTATTAACAAAAATACATAGTCCGCCGCCCCTTGTCTTACCAGACGCCACTGTTCTATCCTGCCGGTACAGCGTATAACCAGCCAGCTGTATGTTAACCTGTTTGGGCTGCAGGGGCAGTATTGAGTAGCCAGATAAAAGGTGCCCATTTCAAACGGCCTCGTACTCAATTATTGCTCGTACAATATGCATATTATTATTACTATTGGATAGAAAACACTCTCTAGTTTCTGAAACCATTTGAATTATATCTGTGAGTAAAACAGAACTCCTTTTGCAGCAAACTTCCTGACAGGAAGTGGAAAATCTGAAATCGATGCTCTCTTCTAGGGCCTGCCTATTAAAGTCCTTGATATTTATTCGTTTAGATGCACTTCATACGTCTTCCACTAGATGTCGACAAGCAGTGAGAGAAGAAATGGAGTGTGTAACTTGATCTGGGCTCGAATAATTGCTCTTTGTATGACGTGTCACCAGTTTCCTGTTTTCTGGAGAGCGCGTCAAGGGACCTGGATTTGCCTTCTGATAAGCTGTCGTTATGGACGACTAATATCTCCGGCTTTGATTTTATTTGATACATGTGACAATATCATCGTAAAGTATGTTTTTTCAATATAGTTTAACCTCTTGAGCCTATGGGGGGTGCTATTTCGACTTTGGAAAAATGAGTTCCCAAATTAAACTGCCTCGTACTCAATTCTTGCTCGTACAATATGCATATTATTATTACTATTGGATAGAAAACACTCTCTAGTTTCTAAAACCGTTTGAATTATGTCTCTGAGTGAAACAGGACTCATTCTGCAGCACATTTCCTGTCAGGGAGTGAGATTTCTGAAATCGAGGTCCCTGTTCTGGGGTCAGTTTATAAGTCCCTATGTACGCTGTGGGGCTACAAACACTGCATACGCCTTCCTCTAGATGTCAGTAAGTGGTGAGAATTTGAATGGAGTGGATTGCACAATCTGGGACCTTATATAAGACCCTGGAGCGGAAGTACCGTCCTTTTCAACGTTGCGCCTGGCGCAGTAGGGACATCAGAGTGGCCTCCTGCCAAGCTTTCGTTTTGCCAGTTCTATATCTCCGGTCATGTTTTTATTCGTTATAGTTGTTAAAGACATCATAAGGTAGTTAATTTAAACCGACTTATAGCAATTTATATCAGTTTATTGCGATTTTCTGGCATTTCTTTGTGACGCGCTTTCAAGAGTTGGACACCTTTCCGGCACATGCCGAACGTTAGCGGCTATTTCGACAGGACAAGAGGACAGCTTTCAACCAAAAGACGATTGTTCTGGACAAAGGACACCTTTCCCAAGATTCTGATGGGAGGTCATCAAAAAGTAAGAACTATTTATGCTGATAAATCGTTGTTCTGTTGAAAAATGTTAAATGCATAAGCCGCCATTAATTTCAGTGTAGCCTTGCTTTAGCGCACGCTGTATTGCGCAATAACGTTAATTTTAAAAATGTAACAAAGCGATTGCATTAAGAACTAATTTGTCTTTCATTTGCTGTCCACCCTGTATTTTTTAGTCAAGTTTATGATTATTTATTGATTAGAATAGGTGCCTCTCCAAGATGGCGCCCGACATTTTCTGGGCAGCTTGGCAACTTTTCTCATTGTATAACCACGATTTGTGCCGCTAAATATGCACATTTTCGAACAAACTCTATATGCATTGTGTAATATGATGTTACAGGACTGTCATCTGAAGAATTCTGAGAAGGTTAGTGAAAAAATTAATATATTTTGGTGGTGAATACGTTATCGCTATGTTTGGCTGGAATCAATGCTGTTGTGTGGTTTGCTATTGTGCTAAGCTAATATAACGCTATATTGTGTTTTCGCTGTAAAACACTTAGAAAATCTGAAATATTGTCTGGATTCACAAGATCTGTGTCTTTCAATTGCTGTACGCTGTGTATTTTTAAGAAATGTTTTATGATGAGTAATTAGGTAATACACGTTGCTCTCTGTAGTTATTCTAGTCGCTTTGGGGAGAGTTGTGATGGTGGCTGCAATGGTAAACTATGATTTATACCTGAAATATGCACATTTTTCTAACAAAACATATGCTATACAATAAATATGTTATCAGACTGTCATCTGATAAAGTTGTTTCTTGGTTAGTGGCTATTTATATCTTTATTTGGTCGAATTTGTGATAGCTACTGATGCAGTAAAAAAATGGTGGAGTAAGAAAAGTGGTGTCTTTTGCTAACGTGGTTAGCTAATAGATTTACATATTGTGTCTTCCCTGTAAAACATTTTAAAAATCAGAAATGATGGCTGGATTCACAAGAAGTGTATCTTTCATCTGGTGTCTTGGACTTGTGATTTAATGATATTTAGATGCTAGTATTTACTTGTGACGCTATGCTAGGCTATGCTAGTCAGCTTTTTTACTGGTGGGGGTGCTTCCGGATCCGGGTTTGGGAGGAACTAGAAGTTAATCAGATTATTGAAATTTTTTCGGGAGTTTTGCCGTGTTCCGTTCTCTGAGTTTGTTGACGATGGAGAGATTCGCGCCACTTGGCAAGTGTGCTTGCTAAATCGAGAGGGAAAAAGGCCGTTCTAAATCCAAACAACGATTGTTCCCGACAAAGGACCCCTTGTACAACATTCTGATGAAAGATCAGCAAAAGTAGGACCCATTTTATGATGCTATTTCATATATCTGTCGAACATGTTGTGCTAGTCGTTTGCGCCCAGCTTTTGGGTACTCTCTCGCTATACCTAAGCTGGATGTCGTAATGAAGTTATTTTTAGAATTCTAACACGGCGATTGCATTAAGAACTAGTGTATCTATCATTTCCTATACAACATGTATTTTTTAGTTATGTTTATGAATAGTTATTTGGTCAGAATATGTGTGTCAGAAAAAGTGTCCGAAAAATATCCGGACGTTGTGGGAAAAAGATGCTACGTTAGCACAATGTATAACCACTGATTTCAGCTCTAAATATGCACATTTTCGAACAAAACATAAGTGTATGTATAACCTGATGTTATAGGACTGTCATCTGATGAAGCTTATCAAGGTTAGTCAAAAATTATATATCTTTTGCTGGTTTGTTACGATCGCTAACTTTTGCTACTGGGGAATGGCTTGTGTTTCTGGCTATTGTGGTAAGCTAATATAACGCTATATTGTGTTTTCGCTGTAAAACACTTAAGAAATCGGAAATATTGGCTGGATTCACAAGATGCTTGTCTTTCATTTGCTGTACACTATGTATTTTTCAGAAATGTTTTATGATGAGTATTTAGGTATTTGACGTTGGTGTCTGTAATTATTCTGGCTGCTTTCGGTGCAATTTCTGATTGTAGCTGCAATGTAAACTATGATTTATACCTGAAATATGCACATTTTTCGAACAAAACATAGATTTATTGAATAACATGTTATAAGACTGTCATCTGATGAAGTTGTTTGTTGGTTAGTTTGGTTGGTTCTTGGTTAGTTAGGTTGGCTTTGTGCATGCTACCTGTGCTGTGAAAAATGTCTGTCCTTTTTTGTATTTGGTGGTGAGCTAACATAAATATACGTGCTGTTTTCGCTGTAAAACATTTTAAAAATCGGACATGTTGGCTGGATTCACAAGATGTGTACCTTTCATTTGCTGTATTGGACTTGTTAATGTGTGAAAGTTAAATATTTCAAAAAAATATATTTTGAATTTCGCGCCCTGCACTTGAAGTGGCTGTTGTCATATTGTGGCCGGCCTCGGGCTTGCAGCCAGAAGAAGTTAATAGTGTCGTCGTTCAAGTATTATAGTTTTAAATGTCCCGTTGGCAGTTTAATCTTCCGCGTAAATCATCGATTTTATTCTCCAAAGATTGCACGGAAGTGGAAGGAAGTGAGGGTGGATTCGATCGCCTACAAATTCTCAGAAGGCAGCCCGCCGTCTGGCCCCTTATTCTCTGCCTCCTCTTCACGCAAATCACGGGGATCTGGGCCTGTTCCCGAGAAAGCAGTATATCCTTTGCGTCGGGCTCGTCGGACTCGTGAAAGGAAAAAAAGGATTCTGCTGGTCCATGGTGAGTAATCGCAGTCCTGATGTCTAGAAGTTATTTTCGGTTATAAGAGACGGTAGCGGCAACATTATGTACAAAATAAGTTTAAAAAAAAAAGTTACAAACAACGCAAATAAACGAACAAGAAACAATAGATTGGGGACGTCTGCCTTCCTCTCCGGAGCCATTTTACAGCTAGCTCCATTTGACAGCTCCATCCATGTATAATTTAGGAAAATGCCAGTTTTAGCTAGCTAGCTAGCCACTGGAGGGCAGAAACACAAAGAGATGCAACAATTCAAGTTGTTTCTGTCAATGACGTATGCTCTCGATGCGATGTGATTGGAGAGAAGCCAAATCCAAACTGGCTTCCCTTGACACTTTTTTTTGGTGCACCAGCACCATTCACAGTTGAGGTGACAACAATGTCATACTCTTTTGCACCAGACAGCATCAGATAGATGGTCTACACATACAGAGACAGAGGGGCACTGTTTTGCTCGCTCGGATGCTTTCTCCGGTGAGATACATTCAGCCTCTTGTGAATTGAAGGAAAATTATGAAACACAGAGAGCCAAAAGAAAAATAATTGTATATGTTTCTTTTTGTTCTTTTTTTGTAATTTTGAATACATGCCACTGGTTCACACAGACGGAAACACACTCGGCTTCCCGGTGACGTCTTTCTTTAAAAAGGCAGATTTGAAATGTGCTGACTTGGAACAACAAGGGATTGTGCCAGTGGGACTCGGTGTTAATTGCGTCTATGAAAATACTGACAAAAATATTTGTCAAACTGTAACAAGTGCGCTGACAGTCGGGAAGCAAGTTCAGGGAGTGAGTGTTTTAATAAATAAAAGAAACAATGACCACAAAACACAAACAACGCACAGAAAACAGAGTCAATAACACCTCAGGAAAGAACCAAGGGGAGTGACAGATATAGGGAAGATAATCAAGGAGGTGATGGAGTCCAGGTGAGTGTCATGAGGTGCAGGTGTGTCGAGACGATGGTGACAGGTGTGCAGGATAATTAGCAGCATGACGACCTAGAGGCCGGAGAGGGAGTATATGTGACACAAACACCTATTTCTCAGTGGCAACTGACGAGACAATAACTGACTAAATAGACTCAGAACAAACTATAACTAAAATAATTGTTCATTTCAGTAGACAAAAACGAGACAAGACAAAATCATCTCTGTGACTAAACTATGACTAGTAAGTGGACTGGACAAGAGTTTTTGGAGCGATTGAGAGCTTTTCAGTGTTATTTGTTTGGTCTAATCAAAAGCGTGCATGACATTAGCAGAATTGTAAGGCTTCTTATTGCAATGTTGCAATGCTGTTATTATTGGAAAACAAATATCATGACCAGGTCATTCACAAGTCACCTCTCTGCCCGGCAACCGTACTCCAATCTGGCAGCAAAAAATCATTGATGCAAATAATGCACACGCCATAGCTACTCTCCCGGTGGTACAAGCTCCACGTAGAAAAGTGGAGCCACTTTACTTATCGAGCCAATTCAAACAAGATCGAATGCAACATTTCTACACCCACAAGTTGACTCAAGAGACATCTGAAAGTACATCATTCCAATATATAAACTCAGGTAATAACCGATTGATTCTAGCTAGTTAGTTTGTTGCAACCTATCAGACCACTACTTATGACAGAACTTTGATTACAATATATCTACAGTATAACTAAATGGTCAAGACTGCGACCATTTAGTCACATTTTGCAACCCTTTGACTTGGCTGTGCGAGTAAAACATTTAATTAGTCGCATCAGTGCGAGCTGAACATTCATTACAAGGTCACCTCAATCAAATGTCTCAAAACGTATTTTTTTGGCGGTTAAAACCATTATTTGGTCCAACAGTAAAGTGCATTATCCTCATTATTCCTGTAATGAAAGTGTCAGCTCAGCCCCTAGGCCTGTTTCCCTAGGGCCTGTTTCCCTAGGGCCTGTTTCACTAGGGCCTGTTTCACTAGGGCCTGTTTCCATAGGGCCTGTTTCCATAGGGCCTGCTGCTGTGATGAGTGAGCCTCTCCCTCTCCCCCGACAATCACTGGATGATGTTGCACATCAAAATATCTTGTATCATGGATTCCTGCTTAGACATGTTAGATGAAATGACGTACTTATTGAATAGCCATCGCAGTAGTCTATTACACAGTCTAAAGCACTGAATGACTTTATAAGGTGATTACAATTTTTTTCGACAACATTCATGTGTCCAGTTTTCTGAGGGTGAGGAGAATATTTCATCAATGTCCCACCAAACATACATGGTTCCCACGTTCTCAGAACATAAGATAATGTTCTAGCCATGTTTCATGGGAACGTTGCAAGAACATTCGTGTCCAATATATTTTTTTAAATCATTACACAACATGTCTTGTTACTGTTGCCAAGCCAATCAAGGCCCTGATTGGTGAACTATTGATCCATTCATAGCTCTTTGTCTGTTGGCAAGGTTAGGGATACTCAGATACACAGTGCTTTTAAGATACTGTGTTTTCAATGTATAAATTTGACATTAATGATTACATTGTGCATGTTCAATTAATCTCCATCATCTTCTTGAAATCCACATCACATACTATGTACAGTGGGGAGAACAAGTATTTGATACACTGCCGATTTTGCAGGTTTTCCTACTTACAAAGCATGTAGAGGTCTGTAATTTTTATCATAGGTACACTTCAACTGTGAGAGACGGAATCTAAAACAAAAATCCAGAAAATCACATTGTATGATCTTTAAGTAATTAATTTGCATTTTATTGCATGACATAAGTATTTGATACATCAGAAAAGCAGAACTTAATATTTGGTACAGAAACCTTTGTTTGCAATTACAGAGATCATATGTTTCCTGTAGTTCTTGACCAGGTTTGCACACACTGCAGCAGGGATTTTGGCCCACTCCTCCATACAGACCTGCTCCAGATCCTTCAGGTTTCGGGGCTGTCGCTGGGCAATACAGACTTTCAGCTCCCTCCAAAGATTTTCTATTGGGTTCAGGTCTGGAGACTGGCTAGGCCACTCCAGGACCTTGAGATGCTTCTTACGGAGCCACTCCTTAGATGCCCTGGCTGTGTGTTTCGGGTCGTTGTCATGCTGGAAGACCCAGCCACGACCCATCTTCAATGCTCTTACTGAGGGAAGGAGGTTGTTGGCCAAGATCTCGCGATACATGGCCCCATCCATCCTCCCCTCAATACGGTGCAGTCGTCCTGTCCCCTTTGCAGAAAAGCATCCCCAAAGAATGATGTTTCCACCTCCATGCTTCACGGTTGGGATGGTGTTCTTGGGGTTGTATTCATCCTTCTTCTTCCTCCAAACACGGCGAGTGGAGTTTAGACCAAAAAGCTCTATTTTTGTCTCATCAGACCACATGACCTTCTCCCATTCCTCCTCTGGATCATCCAGATGGTCATTGGCAAACTTCAGACGGGCCTGGACATGCGCTGGCTTGAGCAGGGGGACCTTGCGTGCGCTGCAGGATTTTAATCCATGACAGAGTAGTGTGTTACTAATGGTTTTCTTTGAGACTGTGGTCCCAGCTCTCTTCAGGTCATTGACCAGGTCCTGCCGTGTAGTTCTGGGCTGATCCCTCACCTTCCTCATGATCATTGATGCCCCACGAGGTGAGATCTTGCATGGAGCCCCAGACCGAGGGTGATTGACCGTCATCTTGAACTTCTTCCATTTTCTAATAATTGCGCCAACAGTTGTTGCCTTCTTACCAAGCTGCTTGCCTATTGTCCTGTAGCCCATCCCAGCCTTGTGCAGGTCTACAATTGTATCCCTGATGTCCTTACACAGCTCTCTGGTCTTGGCCATGGAGAGGTTGGAGTCTCTTTGATTGAGTGTGTGGACAGGTGTCTTTTATACAGGTAACGAGTTCAAACAGGTGCAGTTAATACAGGTAATGAGTGGAGAACAGGAGGGCTTCTTAAAGAAAAACTAACAGGTCTGTGAGAGCCGGAATTCTTACTGGTTGGTAGGAGATCAAATACTTATGTCATGCAATAAAATGCAAATTAATTACTTAAAAATCATACAATGTGATTTTCTGGATTTTTGTTTTAGATTCCGTCTCTCACAGTTGAAGTGTACCTATGATAAAAATTACAGACCTCTACATGCTTTGTAAATAGGAAAACCTGCAAAATCGGCAGTGTTTCAAATACTTGTTCTCCCCACTGTATATCATAAATTGAAAAGTAACAAAAATGGATGTAGCATGGATGTTTATACTTGGTGGGATGTTGATGGAATATTCTCCCAATCCTCAGAAAACTGAACACAGGAATGTTCTTGCAACGTTCTCATAAAACATGTCTAGAACATTAATATCTTATATTCTGAGAACATGGTAATCATGTTCTGTGTATTTGTGGTGGAACATTGATGGAATATTCTCATAACATAATGCTCACATTGTATATAGACTTATTTTTCTACTGTATTATTGACTGTATGTTTGTTTTACTCCATGTGTAACTCTGTGTTGTTGTATGTGTCCAACTACTTTGCTTTATCTTGGCCAGGTCGCAATTGTAAATGAGAACTTGTTCTCAACTTGCCTACCTGGTTAAATAAAGGTGAAATAAAATATATAAAAATAACCTTCAGAGAACTTGACACATGAATGTTCTTGCAACGTCTCATGAAACGAGTCATCAATACTGTATATTCTGAGAACATTAACCACATTCTAAATGAGTTCTGTTTGACATTAAGGGAATGTTCTCCTAACTTTAACACGAAAACATGCTTAAAATGTTCTCAGAAGGTTTTTGCTGACATACAGTTGAAGTTGGAAGTTTACATACACTTAGGTTGGAGTCATTAAAACTTGTTTTTCAATCACTCCACAAATTTCTTGTTAAAACAAACTATAGTTTTGGCAAGTCGGTTAGGACATCTACTTTGTGCAAGACACAAGTCATTTTTCCAACAATTGTTTACAGACAGATTATTTCACTTATAATTCACTATCACAATTCCAGTGGGTCAGAAGTTTACATACATGAAGTTGACTGTGCCTTTAAACAGCTTGTTAAATTCCCCAAAATTATGTTATGGCTTTAGAAGCTTCTGATAGGCTAATTGACATCATTTGAGTCAATTGGAGGTGTACCTGTGGATGTATTTCAAGGACTACCTTCAAACTCAGTGCCTCTTTGCTTGACATCATGGGAAATAAAAATAAAAATCAGTCAAGACCTCAGAAAATAATTGTAGACCTCCACAAGTCTGGTTCATCCTTGGGAGCAATTTCCAAACGCATGAAGGACCACGTTCATCTGTACAAACAATAGTACGCAAGTATAAACACCATGGGACCACGCAGCCATCATACCGCTCAGGAAGGACACGCGTTTTGTCTCCTAGAGATTAACGTACTTGGGTGCGAAAAGTGCAAATCAATTCCAGAACAACAGCAAAGGACCTTGTGAAGATGCTGGAGGAAACAGGTCCAAAAGTATCTATATCCACAGTAAAACGAGTCCTATATCGACATAACCTGAAAGGCCGCTCAGCAACGAAGAAGCCACTGCTCCAAAACCACCATAAATAAGCCAGACTACGGTTTGCAACTGCACATGGGGACAAAGATCGTACTTCTTGGAGAAATGTCCTCTAGCCTGATGAAACAAAAATAGAACTGTTTGGCCATAATGATCATCGTTATGTTTGGAGGAAAAAGGGGGAGACTTGCAAGTCGAAGAACACCATCCCAACCGTGAAGCACACAGCATCATGTTGTGGGGTTGCTTTGCTGCAGGAGGGACTGGTGCACTTCACAAAATAGATGGCATCATGAGGCAAGAAAATGATGTGGATATATTGAAGCAACATCTCAAGACATCAGTCAGGAAGTTAAAGCTTGGTCGCAAATGGGTCTTCCAAATGGACAATGACCCCAAGCATACTTCCAAAGTTGTGGCAAAATGGCGTAAGGACAACAAAGTCAAGGTATTGGAGTGGCCATCACAAAGCCCTGACCTCAATCCTATAGAACATTTGTGGGCAGAACTGAAAAGCGTGTGCAAGCAAGGGGGTTTACAAACCTGACTCAGTTACACCAGCTCTGTTAGGAGGAATGGGCCAAAAGTCACCCAACTTATTGTGGGAAGCTTGTGGTAGACTACCCGAAACGTTTGACCCAAGTTAAACAATTTAAAGGCAATGCTACCAAATACTAATTCAGTGTATGTAAACTTCTGACCCACTGGGAATGTGATGAAAGAAATAAAAGCTGAAATAAATCATTTTCTCAACTATTATTCTGACATTTTCACATTCTTAAAATAAAGTGGTGATCCTAACTGACCTAAGACAGGGAATTTTTACTAGGATTAAATGTCAGGAAAAGTGAAAGACTGAGTTTAAATGTATTTGGCTAAGGTGTATGTAAACTTCCGACTTCAACTGTAGATAGAATGTTCCCATAACTAACGGAAAACTGGACACTCAAACATTAGGGATTACATTACAAAAACATTCTCTCTCCCTTGAATTGTTAGCTGGTACATCACTTTAGGGTTCTAGCCTTTTCTTATTGACTTTGTTTCACATTTTGCGAGAGCTAAAGGTCCCTTACAACAAATGAAATAGTAGATGTTTGAAGTCTAGCCCGACACTTAGCCGAGCTTACCCTGCTGAAACCAATACTCCTGCCAGGCAGGTCACGACCTGGAAAACCTGAACTCTGCGGCCGCGTGGGGCAATAACCGCTGGTAAGTGGAGCTGACATGTTAGATCATCCGTTGACACCAGGGATAAATCCTGCTCATTATTGTTTTTACACCTCTGGAATTTATTACCTGACATGTTTAGAGGAGGTTTCAGAACTGACTGGGCTCAATGTAAACATGATTAGAAGTATACATCCAGCATTAGGCTTAGAAAGCTCTGGGGACAGAGTGATTGAGTTGTAGGCTGTGGGTCTGATGCGAGGTAGGATAGGCCCAGGCCCTAAGCATGCAGAGCCACGCGCATGCAAAAGCACACACACACACACACACACACACACACACACACACACACACACACACACACACACACACACACACACACACACACACACACACACACACACACACACACACACACACACACACACACACACACACACACACACAGCTCTGATTGGACTCAACTGACTGAGCAGCCATTCACCACAGGTCAGCTCAATTAAAAGCTGTGTTGTCTACATCTGCTTTGATCAGGCCTTATTTAGAGGAGACAAGCATAACAAGCTCCTGTCCTGATCTCTGAAGAAGATCTCTGTGTTGATGTGTAAAGGAAGAGAGACAGCAACCGCTGCCCTCTTATCTTGGACTGGGCTGAGGTAGACCACCATGGGATATACTGTACATGCACTGAACCTTTGATACCACAGAGGGAGAGGTTGAGGTAGCAGGAGAGGGCGAGAGAGTGTGAGAGTGAGAAAGAGAGCGAAAGAGGTGGGAGCAAAAGCGAGGTGAGAGAGTAGGAGCAGGCAGCCTCCATGTGTCACCTGGCAGAGTTACTGCCTCATCACGCTGTCGGTAACGGGAGCATTGACAACTTGGTGACACCAGAGATGGCGGTAGCCTCCTCACTCCATCTGTTGCGCCCCTGTCCAGGACCCCAAGCTCTGCCATGCCTCCGTCCTCACCCCCCTCATCACCTTCTTCCCTCACCCTCTCCCCTCATCACCTTCTTCCCTCACCCTCTCCCTCAGCTCCTCATCACCATCTTCCCTCACCCTCTCCCTCAGCACCATCTTCCCTCACCCTCTCCCTCATCACCATCTTCCCTCACCCTCTCCCTCAGCTCCTCATCACCATCTTCCCTCACCCTCTCCCTCATCACCATCTTCCCTCACCCTCTCCCTCATCACCATCTTCCCTCACCCTCTCCCTCAGCTCCTCATCACCATCTTCCCTCACCCTCTCCCTCAGCTCCTCATCACCATCTTCCCTCACCCTCTCCCTCATCACCATCTTCCCTCACCCTCTCCCTCAGCTCCTCATCACCATCTTCCCTCACCCTCTCCCTCATCACCATCTTCCCTCACCCTCTCCCCTCATCACCTTCTTCCCTCACCCTCTCCCTCAGCTCCTCATCACCATCTTCCCTCACCCTCTCCCCCAGCCGTCATGGCTGCAGACTGCTTTATAGATTCACTCCTGATATTTATTTGACTGAAATCGAGCTAAAGAGCAGATGAAAATCGATTCCCCCTCCTTTCCTTCGTGCGGCTACTTTTCTCTGACTAAGGAGCGGGAGAGGCAGTTAAAGGCAAGTTATCAGAGCTGTCCATCCATCTCCCTCTGTGGGCCGCCGACAGGCCTGGACTGGGGGGAGGGAGTGTGGTCTGGTTTGCGCTTGGCTGTGGCTTCGGCTGTGTGCAGTGTCACCACTGAGGAGCTGCAGAGCCCAGCTATGCTCCCTCACTCAGGGAGAGTGAGGAGGAGGGAGGGAGAGGGTGATGAATGTTGCATTATCCCATAGAGAGATGGATGGAGCATGGCAGGCTCTCTTCTATCTGCCTGCTGGAGATTCAGACAGGTGGGATGTCAGATAGAGGTACAGTATATGGACTCAGCTGAGATTCTTCTGTCTAATCTACCTCAGAGCTTTGCAGACTCACACCTGTGTGTGTGTGTGTGTGTGTGTGTGTGTGTGTGTGTGTGTGTGTGTGTGTGTGTGTGTGTGTGTGTGTGTGTGTGTGTGTGTGTGTGTGTGTGATGGACTGATGTGACAATTCACAGGTTTCAAATAGTAACACTGAATGATGAAAGTCATAACTGGTTTCCTTTCTACTTGCAGCTTTTTGTCTTCTTCAGACTGTCTATTGAGTCTGTTGATGGCTACAGAGATCTGTTTAGACCATCTGAGTGTTGTACACTGGGGAAGCTATGTACTGTAAAAACTAAAATAGCATCAATATCAGACAGAGGAAGAAATTGAAGCACAAGTTCATCACTTTCTAAGACACAGAGCTTAATGATTCTGGCAAACGATATGATGCTAGCGCATCCTTTTGGCAAGCGTACACAGGGCTATTCAGCACCATTCATCTTGTGACAACCAACAGCACCTTTGTCAGCAGAAGTCAGGACCGCCACGCGTTTGTCATGTCAGTATCAGAACCATTATCTAAGACAGATCAGATGGGAGAATCCTGGCAACATCCTCAAAGAGACGCTGGGTGCTGAGGCTAATGCACCTTTATGTATACTGGCCGACACAGGGTCAAGCAAGCTTAGAGGAAGAGTCACAAGCCACCGGACCAGCACCCCCAGACAGACAGGGACCAGGGTCCAGGGGGGTGCAGAGGGCTCCAGGGGTGAGGGAGCATCTTCAAACAGCCCCTCTGAAGACTTATGTAATATTGATCTGTGTGGCTCTCCAGGTGCATGGCAGATGAACTTGGAGAACTTGAAGAGGCGGAGGATTCATTTGCACGAATGCCTCATCAGAAGTAGCGGTGGGATCAAAAGAGCCAGGGAGTCGAGGAGATTTCTGTCTGAGGGATCGCTTTGCTTTGCTGTGCCGCCGTCATTTTCATATCAGAAAACAACTAGGAAAACATCAAGGCGAGGCTATCCAGAGACGCATAATAATTAACCAGAAGTATAAACAACTACAAAGCAAAGCTACGGAAGAGCAAAAAGAGAGCTTCTGAACATTCAAAAGAGAGAGAACATCCAAAAGAAAGAGTAAACAGAGGAGAAAACAAATATGGGTAAAACATACATGGGGATTTCTACATCTGCATTGCTTGCTCTTTGGGGTTTTAGGCTGGGTCTGTATAGAGTTTTGTGACAACTGCTGATGTAATAAGGGATTTATTGTCACGCCCTGGCCTTAATATTCTTTGTTTTCTTAATTATTTTAGATAGGTCAGGGTGTGACATGGGGAATGTATGTGTTTTTTGTAGTGTCTAGGGTGGTTGTAAGGTTTAGGGGGTTTATTAGAGTAGTTGGGTTTATGTTTAGTATAGTAGTCTAGCTGTGTCTATGGTTGAGTGTAGGTTTCTAGGAAAGTCTATGGTTGCCTGAATTGGGTCTCAATTAGAGACAGCTGGTTATTGTTGTCTCTGATTGGGAGCCATATTTAAGGCAACCATAGGCTTTAGCTGTTTGTGGGGAATTGTCTATGTCAGTGTGTAATGGTCAGTGTCAGCACCATTTTGTATTTATAGCTTCACGGTCGTCTGTTTGTTGTTTTGTTTTGTTTTTTCCTTCTTCAAATAAAAAAAGAAGATGTACTTTCCACGCGCTGCGCCTTGGTCCTCTCTCAGTCCCGTTGACGATCGTGACATTTATAAAATACATTTGATTGATTGATTAATGATGATATGGAGCTAGACAGCAGTAGTAGCAGCAGGTAGCATAGAGGTTAAGAGCGCTGGGCTGAAAGGTCACTAGTTCAAATCCCAGCGACGACTAGGTGAGAAATATGTTGATGTGCCCTTGAGCAAGGCAGTCAACCCTAATTGCGTCGGTAAATCGCTCTGGATAAGAGCGTCTGCTAAATTACTTAAATGTAAAATGTAGTGTATGATGTTCTACCCTAGAGTAGGCAGTTATGCAAGAAACACTGAATCAACACAAATACAGCTTAACATTAGAGGATGGCAATAAACAGAAAGAAACACTTCTCTTACCATCACAGTCGCCCAAGTGGGACACGTTCCCATGTTCTATGTCCTGCTCGAACGGCAGTCTGGAAGAGGGGAAAGACGATCATTTATCAATCCACACATAAACAATACATAGGCCTACTGCAAGCTTTGGTCACTGACAGAAACCTCTGCTTTTCTCTGGTAAACAAAACATTGTACCAGCAAAGGACAGGAATACTTTTTTTGTGTGGAGTTGAGAGAAATAATACTGTATTGTATATCCCCAACTCTGAAAGCAGGTCTGGATCTTTCAATTCGTATTTAAAAAATAATTGACCATTTCTACTTTTTTAATAGGAGACCTTGGAAAATCAAAAGGGGCTTTGACATTATATGATGAAGCGACAAAATTAAAATTAAATTAAAATGGGTGTGTTCCAACGGCAGTGAGACCAGACCAGGTGCATTGACCTCCCCTGGAGACAGCCACCCTTAGTCATGGGCCATATCCACAGAAACATCAGCTAGTTAGACTGTGAATGTATACCATAAAGGTCATCTAAAGAGGAGAAATAACAGCAGTTTGTGCTTCAAAATGGCCCTTGTCCAATGAGGTAATTTAAACATGGGAAGTGCTCAAGGCTAGAGGGAAGGCTGTATCGCCACAGCCACAGCCACAGCCACAGCCACAGCCACAGCCAGAGACAGCTCACTGGGATGTGTCTCCTGCTCTACAATTAGTTGAAAAGGCCCAAACAACAAGCAGGCCAACAGAGTGTTTCACTGCCTGAGAATAAGTTTACACTGGAAGTAAGTTTACACTGGAAGTAAGTTTACACTGGAAGTAAGTTTACACTGGAAGTAAGTTTACACTGGAAGTAAGTTTACACTGGAGTGGTTGGAGGGTTATTGTGGATATATTGCTCACCCTGATAGGGTATATTGTGTTGGGTAAATGAAGGCTGCAGGCTGTAATCTTTAGTGTAAGAAGGCAATGTTTTGTCACAATACCCTCAATGGTGAGAATGTGAATAAGTTTAGGGATTTATTGTCCCGAGTCTAAAGGAGACCAGATTACAGGTACATTTATAATTGAAAGAAATATGAAGGCTAATAAACAGACGCAAAACACCTACAGTAATAAAACAATATCAACAGATAGACTAATCAGTAAGGAGCCTAATTATCTTTGTTCCAATATAGTCCATGTTACACTCTTACATTGCAAACAACGGGGAGTTTTTTCATCACCCAGCATCGTCTTCACTTTTCCAAATGGAATTTATCCTCAAACTGGAGCATCACTTGATACAGGATCAATGGACAGGTTGACCGCCCTTGCTAAATCAAATCACAACACAGGACCCTTAATTGTATAACGGTGAGGCTGTAAGGTGCTCTTTAAGGCTCTGTTGTCTGTAACTGCTGGCACTGTACCTGTGTTTGCACACATAATTCAATAAGCAGCCTCTCTAAAAAGAGATTTGATTTCACTGGGCTGGGCGGACGTGAGGCAGAGCGGGAGGGAGTGGGAGGGTTTACAGCCCAGAACAAGAGGTGAGCTGCCAAGACAGCCAGGAATCGTTCTGTGGCAGGCGTACAAGAGCAACGCAACCCTGACAAAGATGTACACCCAGCTCTGGAAATCAAGCTGTGTTGAAGAATGCAGCATTGTTGTGAACACACAATGGCAATAGCAGATATCCTGGATGAATAAATGTACACAGCTCGCTCTGACAGGATAACTAAATGAGGACATGTTTGCCTAGCCACAGCTTGTGTTGCAGGCTTATAACTGTAGGCTCTGTCAGAGCTTAGGCCTAACACTCAGTATAAATAGAGAGTGTCACAGCAACCCAGGTGGTCCAGGCATCGACTAGACAGAGAACCAGAAAGAGAACCAGACAGACAACCAGACAGACAACCAGACAGACAACCAGACAGACAACCAGACAGACAACCAGACAGACAACCAGACAGACAACCAGACAGACAACCAGACAGAGAACCAGACAGAGAACCAGACAGAGTACCAGACAGAGTACCAGACAGAGTACCAGACAGAGTACCAGACAGAGTACCAGACAGAGTACCAGACAGAGACCAGACAGAGACCAGACAGAGACCAGACAGAGACCAGACAGAGACCAGACAGAGACCAGACAGAGACCAGACAGAGAACCAGACAGAGAACCAGACAGAGAACCAGACAGAGTACCAGACAGAGTACCAGACAGAGTACCAGACAGAGACCCAGACAGAGACCCAGACAGAGTACCAGACAGAGACCCAGACAGAGACCCAGACAGAGACCCAGACAGAGAACCAGACAGAGACCCAGACAGAGATCCAGACAGAGACCAGGTATAGATATGACAGAGGTCAAACGGATGCCAGACAGAAACAAGACAAAGGTACAGGCCAGACACGGGGCAGGTCGATAGCAGACAGGGACCAGGCATAGAACCAGACAGAGGCCAGTGCTGTGCCCTCGTTCCCCCCCAGCACCTCACCTGGTCCCGGGCCTGAGGAAGGAGCAGGTGCTTCCTCTGGTCCAGCCACAGTAGGGGTCCCTGGAGGAGATACAGTTCCTGGAGATAAACAGAGTAAACACAGTCTTTAGTGATGCACCACCCAGGGCAGACAGACACCATGGATTCATTGAACACATTACACGTTTGACATATAGGTTACTGTATGTCACGCCTCACTAGGTTTAGAGTCTGCTGGCATCAAGGCAATACGACTCAGTGGTGAGTCGTCAGCAAGGCCAAAGAGCAAGAGAGTAAGACGTGTGTGTGTACGTGTGTATGTGCGTGTGTATATGCGTGTGTGTGTTGAACTACTGTGCCGAATAGATTTACTGATCTGTCGAAGAGCACTTGGGGATGTGGTAAAGTAGTTTGGTGCACCGAGGGTAGGCTGTATAAGTTGGCAGATGGTTTAGGGCCTGACTAAAGGTGTGATTGTAATGATTGGTGGTGGGCGGGGCTTAGGATGTGTTACAGATATACTGTATGTGGCTGAGAGGTGTGTGGGGGCTACAGAGCTGTGGGTGAGAGGTGTGTGTGGGCTACAGAGGAGTGGGTGAGAGGTGTGTGTGGGCTACAGAGGTGTGGGTGAGGGGTGTGTGTGGGCTACAGAGGAGTCGGTGAGAGGTGTGTGTGATGTGTGTGTGTGTGTGTGTGGAGCTGAAAGGTGTGTGTGATGTGTGTGTGTGTGGAGCTGAAAGGTGTGTGTGATGTTTGTGTGTGGAGCTGAAAGGTGTGTGTGATGTGTGTGACTTACTTCATGCAGCGTGAGTAGAGCTGGCATCGTGCCACAGGGACCCTGACCACACAAGAGGGGAAGGCCAGCAGCAGAGACTGGCTCACCCAGTCCAGAGTCAGGGACAACAACTGCCTCGCCTGCGGAGAGTCCTCCCCACACCTAAAAACACATACACACACAGAGAGACAGTGAGAGTGTTGCCTTATTGCACCTGCACAACACACAGTCGGCTAAGGCGCAGCACACCATGATGAGGTCAAGCTGACCTCATCATATCACACACTAACTGAACACAACAATACTCTACATGATCTCACTGCACATCATATCAACACAACACATCACTGCTTCATTAAGTATAACTCAAACCAGTTTATGACTAAAAGCACAACAATAAAAGGGAAAGCAGTAAAAGGCCTTCGGAAGCATGGAAATGCCTGTTTGTCACAGTGTCATCTTTAGTATGCAGTGTGTTGATGGCTGATGACTGAGGCCTGGGGTTGGATGGGCATCAAAGCCACCAGCTACATCCTGCATTAGCTCTAATTGGTACTTAGCACTTCCATATTATCCAAACACCTGCCTTTGTAGGCTGGATATATATATATTTATATACATATGTGCACTCCTGCATGGGCTTATTTGGATGGTTTATGGTAATAAACATGGCTGACAGCTGAGGAGTCATTAGGGGGAATTTATCACACACTACAGTACCAAGTTGTTAGTCATACCTCACAGCAAACAAACTATGTGAGAAACCAGACTGACGGAAGGAGAGCGCGAGCGATGGGGAGGGAGAAGAGCGTGAGCGATGGGAAGGGAGAAGAGCGTGAGCGATGGGAAGGGAGAAGAGAGCGAGCGATGGGAAGGGAGAAGAGAGCGAGAGATGGGGAGGGAGAAGAGAGCGAGAGATGGGGAGGGAGAAAGAACAACTAAACAAGTAAACAAAATAAGTAAAATGGAGACAGGTTGAGAAATAATGAAAGTGTGGCCCATTAATCTCTCCGTTTCCCCCGGGTCATTTCATGGTTCATTACCAGGTCGAAAATATAAAATATAATCATTATGTCAGACAGCCAATCAAAAAACAATTTGGGCTTTGAGGATCTCTATCTGTGATGTGTTCCCGTTGCCCCTGCGATAGTGGCGGGTGCCGTCTATCTACCCTGGGCCCATTAAGAGAGTTAGTCTGGGGTTAAGGAAGGGCAGGCTGGGAGAAGGCTGATCTGATTACTCCAGTCCCTCTCTCCTGATTAGCTGGCTCCTTGCGTTGAGGGAGAATGCCAGCCCTGTCACACACCCCTATACCAGGCTCACAGCCACACCACTATCACAGCACAGCAAATCACCCCCAAACACACTCACACACC
Source organism: Salvelinus namaycush (assembly GCF_016432855.1). Classification (NCBI taxonomy): domain Eukaryota; kingdom Metazoa; phylum Chordata; class Actinopteri; order Salmoniformes; family Salmonidae; genus Salvelinus; species Salvelinus namaycush. The sequence goes on from NC_052316.1 coordinate 18,998,960, forward strand.
GGCAACACCGCCGCTATTGCTGCAGCCTTAACTCATCTGCCCTCTGATCTGATTCCTCTGCTCCCCATTTAGTTGTTTGTGGAATGGAACCTCACATTGACGCCTACATGAATGCGTTGTTTTGAAGGGTGGGAAGTAACGGTTTTAACCTCCTTTCACCTGCCAACGAGGTTTGTGCTACAGTGTTTCTTACTACAGTAAATGAGCCCCGTTTTCCCCTCAGTCTGAGCAGAGAATAGATCAGGGGGCACAATTAGCAGCCCCGCCGCCATAGCTCTAGTTAGGAGACTCTTGCTTAAACATTTCTAATTGGGCTCATTGAAAGATAACCAAGTAATACCCCATCTGTTTGCTTCCTATCCCCCCCGCGGTCCCATGCATGTGTTACAGTGAAACACTTAGAGATAATTAATAAGACCATCACAACAACACCCATTAGAGACTGTCTGTAACCCGTTAACTCTTACTTGTCAGGGATGAAGCCCTCCAGCTCCTCCAGGAAGACATTGCTGCTGGACACGGTGTTGTCCCGGTTGGGGACGATCAGGAACTTGAGGATGGTCCCCCGGCTGGAGCCCAGGAAGAGCACTGTGCGGTTTCTGTAGGGGCCAGCCTCCGTGTCCATCGCCATCTTATTCAGCTGGTACCTAAGGGGAAGAAGACAAGATGATGATATAGAGACACTGTGTTTTTCACCCAATCCTCTCTTGACCCCTTGTCCTGATTAACCAATAGGCTATTGCGTTGATCTGACAGGATTTGAGTTAGCAATATAGAGATAATTCCATCTAGCCTATCAAACAGCATAGTGGAGCTTCTGTTACAATAACTAAGCTTACATGATCCTATCAAATAGGGTAGGGTCTAGGGCTCAATTTGGGACACAACCAATCTGCATACCTCTTACTGTCATTCACTAAATGAAATTCACACAGTAAAATATTCATCCAATTTACATACAGAACTAATTACCAAGAGCAGTCATTAATATCATTCAGATGAATGGACTTGTCTTGAAACAGTAGCACCGTAGCTGAACTACACACGTCCTGTGTGTATGAGTCAATGTTCTAAAATAGAAGAAGTCGTTCCACTGGGTAATTCATATTCCACATACAACTTGTCACAGTAATAGTCTCCTCCCTCTGGCTCGGCTGGTGGCCATTGTAGTTTGATGCATCCCAGCTGCTTGCCTCCTGCAGCAAACTCTCACAGCGAGCGGATCAACCGACCGGCATAAACAGAAGGAGAACCAGCCCAGAGGCTAATTTGTGTCCATGCAAATATGTGTGTGTATGTGTATGAGTTTGCCCTGAGACATGGCTGTAGACTCCTATGGTGTCTAATGGTATGAAGCCATACAAGTGTACATGTCTCAGGGAAACAGCACAGGATGCAGGGAAACAGCACAGGATGTGTGCGAAAGGTTTCCTAGTTCTGAGTCTGTGATGTCCCCTGATGCGATCACAGAGCCTCACCTGACCATGGTTCTGACGATCCAGGGCCTCTGTCCCAGTGAGGGCACGGCCTCGTCCATTAGGGGGTGGGTCTTCACAAAGTTCAGCATCTCATCAGGGAAACCATTGGATGAGTTGAACCTGGAGCCCTGAACAGCACAGCCCCCTGGCCTGTTGGAGGAGGGTGAAACACAGGGGTTAGCACAGGCTCCCCCTTACTGAGGCACAGGCTCCCCCTTACTGAGGCACAGGCTCCCCTTTACTGAGGCACAGGCTCCCCTTTACTGAGGCACAGGCTCCCCTTTACTGAGGCACAGGCTCCCCTTTACTGAGGCACAGGCTCCCCTTTACTGAGGCACAGGCTCCCCTTTACTGAGGCACAGGCTGACCCTTACTGAGGCACAGGCTGACCCTTACTGAGGCACATGCTCCCCCTTACTGAGGCACAGGCTCCACCTTACTGAGGCACAGGCTCCACCTTACTGAGGCACAGGCTGACCCTTACTGAGGCACAGGCTCCCCCTTACTGAGGCACAGGCTCCACCTTACTGAGGCACAGGCTCCCCTTTACTGAGGCACAGGATCCCCCTTACTGAGGCACAGGCTCCACCTTACTGAGGCACAGGCTTCCCCTTACTGAGGCACAGGCTCCCCTTTACTGAGGCACAGGATCCCCCTTACTGAGGCACAGGATCCCCCTTACTGAGGCACAGGATCCACCTTACTGAGGCACAGGATCCACCTTACTGAGGCACAGGCTGACCCTTAGAGGGCACAGGATCCCCCTTACTGAGGCACAGGCTGACCCTTAGAGGGCACAGGATCCCCCTTACTGAGGCACAGGCTGACCCTTACTGAGGCACAGGATCCCCCTTACTGAGGCACAGGCTCCCCCTTACTGAGGCACAGGCTGACCCTTACTGAGGCACAGGCTGACCCTTACTGAGGCACAGGCTCCCCCTTACGGAGGCACAGGCTCCCCCATACTGACCAATTTCAGTGTTATCTGTGGTCAGTTAATGGTGTCTTACACTCTTACACTTTAGACTCACATAAAGTACATCAATATGAGCCAGGAGATGATTGCCAGGTAAGGCAATACTGTACCTTGGTTTGGGAATGAGCTCGTCAGGAACAGGGGTCCAGATAGACTCAGGTGACTTCTGCTCCTTGAATCTCCCATCAAACACCCCAGCCAGCTGCTCCATGTCGAAGGCACACACAGCCGAACCAGGGATACTACAGAGAGAACCAGATACAATGGATAAGGCAGGGGTGGATAGAGTGGCGCAGCAGTCTAAGTCACTGCATCTCAGTGCTAGAGGTGCCACTACAGACCCTGGTTCGATTCCAGGCTGTATCACAACCGGCAGTGATTGGGAGTTCCATAGGGCGGCACACAATTGGCCCAGCGTCGTCCGGGTTTGGCCGGGGTAGGGCATCATTGTAAATAAGAATTTGTTCTTAACTGACTTGCCTAGTTAAATAAAGGTTAAATAAAAATATATATATAAATGGACAATTAAGGTTATAACCTGAATGAAGTTGGCATACAACATTGAAGTTTTGTGTTAGAATCCGGGAATACACAGGAAATAAGTAGTCAACAAATGAGGAATTACTCAGAGGAAATACTGTAGAGACCACACAACATGTTCCAGTAAAATGCTTGCACACCTTGGCTGTTGCTAAACTCCTATTGAACTCACTGACCCAGAATGGAACATCTGCTGTGAAAAGAAGCTAAGTCCCCCCACACTGAACGAAGCGCTACAATACTGTTACTGTAGTGTCGAGTGTGGTAGTTAATGGAGGTGTACACAAGAGAGATGGAGAGAGAGAGCAATGTCAGGACAACAGGGGGTGAATACTAGCGTCTCTCTTTCTCTCGTCTCCTGCTCCGAGAGTTCTCTTCCCTTTGAGACATCATGTTTTTGCTAAGAAGTTGTGTGAGTCTGTGGAGTGACTAGGACTTCTCTGGTACAGCACAAAGTGAACCTTAGGGAGTGACTCAGTGCCTGCCGAGCACTTCACGCCTACTCTCTTTTCCCTTTCCTAACTCTGACACTACGTCCTGAGAGAGGGAGGGAGAGAGAGAGGGAGAGAGAGGGTGTGAGAGGGTGAGAGAGAGTGAGAGAACTCCAGAGAGGGAGAGAAAGAGAGAAAGTGAGAGAGCACTGCAGAGAGAGGGAGAGAAAGAGAGAAAGTGAGAGAGCACTGCAGAGAGAGGGGGAGAAAGAGAGAAAGTGAGAGAGCACTGCAGAGAGAGGGGGAGAAGGAGAGAAAGTGAGAGAGCACTGCAGAGAGAGGGGGAGAAAGAGAGAAAGTGAGAGAGCACTGCAGAGAGAGGGGGAGAAAGAGAGAAAGTGAGAGAGCACTGCAGAGAGAGGGGGAGAAAGAGAGAGAAAGCAGCAGAGAGAAAGGCTCTCACTCTCACTTTGCTGCTCACTCCAACACTCCATTACTCCAGTGTTAAGGTCAAGTAGTGCCTGTGCTCAGGTCTTGACACAAACAGACAGATGGGCTTATGGGCTCTCTCCCTGCGCTGCCCCTGTGCCCCTAGGCCTGCTGGAGTAGGTATCCAGGGATCCTCTGAGAACTGTTTGTTTGGGTAAGCTGTCTGAGTTTTGCCTCTCTCTGCTGCGAAACCAGAGGCTTTTTCCAGCAGGGTGACATGCTAACCTAATACATCATTTGACCAGGTCAACCTCTCTCCAACTGTCTGGCAGCCTACCCTGCCTTTGCCTCTATATTTCTGTATTCTCTTCTCCTTCTTCTCTACCTGTATAATTTCTCTGTCCTCTCTGCTCTTTCTTGCTCTCTCTCTCTCCCTCTCATCCCTTTCATCCTCTGTTTCTCTTCTGACCTCTCTTTCCTCATTTGTTTGAAATGAATTGGCATCAGTTTGGCTATGTACAGCTGTTGAATTGTGGCCGTTCAAATTTGATGTACAGTGAGAAGGGTTGACTGACAGTCAGTACAGGCTGGGGAGGCTGGTGGAGGGGTCAGACTTCGTGCCAGACCACACCCTCACAGTTTAACCAGCTCTCTGACAGCTCTCTATAGCCCAGCTCCGGTGACAGCATGACAGCTGATGGAGGCTAGTGGAGGGGAATTAGTTCTTCAGTCTAGGCTAAGGTTCAAGGAAAGGTGAGAGGATTGTTTATTTTATTTTATCCACCTGGGTCTTTACATCTTTTACGTCTCTTCCACCTCTCTGTCTCTTCCCCCTCTCTGCACACACATTTACCTTCTTCAACCTTTCTGCTTTGTCTTTCTATACTTCTCTCATCTGCTTTCTCTCCACCTCTCTCTGTCTCTCCACCTCTCTCTGTCTCTCTGTCTCCCTCTGTCTCTCCACCTCTTTCTGTCTCTCCACCTCTTTCTGTCTCTCCACCTCTTTCTGTCTCTCCACCTCTTTCTGTCTCTCCACCTCTTTCTGTCTCTCCACCTCTTTCTGTCTCTCCACCTCTTTCTGTCTCTCCACCTCTTTCTGTCTCTCCACCTGGTAAGGACCAAGTATGTATTCAGCTCCTGCCTCAACCCAGGGCCCAGGGGAGGTATCCAGCTGTGACTGCCACCGCATCTCCCTGGTGGCACAGCCTCAGTGCTCTCCTGTCAACTTGAGACGCCTCCCTCTGACACCATGTCATCTTAATGGCTCCTATGAGGCTGGGTCTCCAGAGGGCCCCCTGCTCTGACTAACTCCGAAGCGCCGCCGCAAAGCGTTATATTTTACAGTGAATGCTGCAGAAGAAGCGGAACTCCTTCGTAGGCGACTCTTTCGTCCACGTGCACACGGCTGGCTGGTGGGGCGCCCCGGCTGACTGAAAACAGGCTATACTATATCTTTATCTATAAAAATGTATCTGAGCTGCATGTGATTGAACAGGAAGCATATGCAATCCTTTCATTTCCTTCCTTGTAGACAGAATAAAACATGGTTGTGAGGAATACTTGAAAAATGTACTAGCCTAATCCGTAAGTTTACTAATACATTAATTAACTAATACAGAAAAAAATGAACATATTCAATAGTCTACAAGAAACAAAGAAAAGTTATTTTAACCTGGTAGAGATTTATTTTCTTACAATTTGCAATATAATATTATTATCAATAATAAAACTAGGCCTAGGGTATTTAATTGAAAACTAGACTCAGACAGCATATGTTGGATAGGAAGTGCCTTCAGCAAGGCACTGAGGCTTGTTCTGGCCGATCCCCTCAAACTTGTCAGCAGCACACCGAATCGCTCCATCCATTGGAGGAGTATTAGGCTACTAGTGATTGGCACCAATATGTCAAGTCTCACTGTAGCCTATTAATAGTATACCAGTTGCATTTTTTTTCGATTCGAAAAGAAGACAGAATGTGACTGACCTGGACAGATAGGAATGTGTCCAGACAACTGTGTGCTGATTGACCATAGGCTAGGTGTGTGTGTTCTGAAAGATTATTCTAACCAATCATCTGAATACTTTAAGAGCCCCTATCGACACCTGATGGGCCATCAGCGGGACAATTAGTCAATATCCCTAAATTGCTGTTGGTCATCTGCTATTGCCTGTTTGATTTAAAACAGCATCTAGTAAGATTTAACAGAGAAAGCAAGGATGTTTCGAATGGGATTTGCTTCTTCAAACAGCCCCCTGTAATTCATACGCAACATTGTTTCACATCCTTTAATAACAGACTCATAAACACGCAATAGGCTACAGCTCGCTTCACAGCTGTTCCCCGACGAAATGGAGGGAAAGTCGAGGTAGGCTATTGTAGCCTACGGTGCGCTGAGGGCTTTGTACGCAGCGTTGGAGCCTCGGTGCCACGTTTTGAAAAACAAAAAGCAGCGTAAGTGACTAACTCACCCCAGAGCCCTGCACTTCCCTGGAGGAACTTCTCCAGCCGAGGCCCAGGCACCATCTTTTCAGGCCATGTCTAGTACTGCTAAGCCCACCTTGCCCAGTAGCCAAGTAGCCTAGCCCCAGGCTAGTGTATAGCATAGCCTAGCCAGGCTTGGCTCACCTCCATGTTATCTTCTCAAATAGTCTGTCTCTCTATCCTGCTGCTATAAAAAGCACCCTTCCCCTTTATCTGCAGGCTCAGAGGCTCTCTCATATCCTCCTCTCATAGCCTCCACTGCTCCTATAGATCCCAGACCTCCTGCAGCTCCGGGAGGTTTGGCTGGGCTATGCAGTGAGAAGGATCAGGTGCTCAGAAGAAACCCAAGCCTACTGTTCATCCCCTCAGACAGGAATGACCAGAGGTAGGAGAGGTGGACACACTGAACTGTCAACCAGTCAACCAAGGAGGATTCGGTGTTGCTAGGCTAGCTAGCTAACGCCACAGACCAGGAAGCTTCATGGGGCTGTAAACTCTATCCTGGTTTTATAGGCATGATAAAATAATTAATAACAAGCAAACATTGAGGGATGCTGGTGGGAAACTATTAAACCAGAGCTCTTTTTCCACAATTCCCACAGTGGTAGCAAATGTGCACATGCGGGAGATGATACACTATCTCAAAATGGCCACTCCAGATTTCCCAAAACCTCTCCCCTGCTGTGCTCACCACACGCAACCGGCAAAAGCAATATGTCTGGTAAGAGCTTTAAAAGTATGCTGCAGCGGACCACACAGTGTTGGGGAGGTTTACAGCGTACCTCTCTCGCTCTCTCTCTGATTTATAATGGAGCACAGCGGCGGCGCGGTGCCTAGGCAGGTAGTGTGTGTTCAGCTGGGCCTCTCCCTGACACGCTGGTCACAGTGTTATCTGTAAGCCGTTGTTGGCCCTGTATAAACCATCCATCTCTCTCTGCAGGTGCACCGCTCCCATCTAGCCCCCATCCCTCTCCCAGCCCTCCCAGCCCAAAGATAAGATGCAGCTGATGAAACAGTTTTAACTCTTAAAGGGTGGCGGGGGGTAGCGCTGCAGATGTTTCCCATTATTGACTTCCTTGTCCTTGAACGGGTTTGAGAGGGTCTTCCTCCTCTCTCTCTCTTCCTCTCCTGGCTGCCACAACAGCAGCCATTATGAGTAGAGGATGTTATTAGAGCTGGCATTAGTTGAGGTTTGCTCTCTGCTGATAGGCATCCTGCTGACTCATCGGCATGGGAGACCTGTGTCGAATCCCTTTTAGAGTCTGCTCTGTATTCCACACACACACACACACACACACACACACACACACACACACACACACACACACACACACGATAGCCTGAAACTTCTGCATGATATATAACACAGGAGGCACATATGCATGCGTGTGTATAGGCGTCCGATCACACACCACCCTCATCTTTCCTCTACTCCCTTGTGCTGTTCCTTCTGTTTATTGTGCTCTCTCATGCTTTCTCTGCAACCATCTTCAGCCTCATCTAATCCTCCGCTTACCCAGCAGCATCCCTCATTCCTTTTCTTTCTATTTCATCACTCCAATCTGTTAACATAACTGTCTTCCTCTCTAAAAGTAAACCCATGAAGCAAATAAATGTGTTCCGCCTAATCGAGAACTGTATCTCCCCCCATAAGCCCTAACCATCTCCCTCTCTTCAGGGACCTCCTCTGTCTGTCGGTGTGTGTGTACCTGTTGGCGGGGGTGGAGAAGACTCCCAGGATGATGTCCCTGCCGTGCATCCTGATGACAGGGCTGGTGGAGTGGAGCACATTGAAGTAGAAGTGGGAGTCTCCAGGGACGGAGCAGTTCAGTCTGGCCTTCAGGAACGACGTCCACTGCTTCTCCAACACCCTCTGAGAACCACCCAGGTCCCCCTTACACACCCGAGCCACCCGAGACACCTGTACCTGAACACACGTGCACGCAAGCACGTGGAACAGATAGAACAGTCAATGAACTTGCACCATACTACACATCAATGACTATGCACAGAGTTTTCCGCGCTGGGACAGTTGGAAGCACACATATTTCACACAGTAGATTTAGTGGTTGCAATATTCATGGAATCATATTCATGGAGAATGTATAATAAAGTTTGGCAGATTTAAGTCAGAACAATCGTTCAAAATGATGATAAAAACCTTTGGGTGAACTCATAAAAATGTTAAGTATTTGCAATGCATGATACCACATTTGACAGATCATTGTTTTAAAATGGTAAATTAAGATCTAGTATTCATGAAAACGTCAGTGCATTTGAAAACTGCTTCTTTGGACAATCTCATCACAAACTACCGTGGTACAGTGTAAGTATCCACTTACTGGGAGCCCTACAAACATGCAGCACGAAATGCCTGCGCTAGCACATTTACACCAAATGTGAATTGCTAATTTATTAGATAAAAAGGATTCTTGTTATGATCATATTTTTTGCATGAGCACGTATTTCCACTCTGATATGACTGATGCCATTTGGAGCGGTTATGAAAAAGCTTTTCCCCGTCTAGATATGTAACAGCACAGATACACAGAAACACAGATACACAGATACACAGATACACAGAAACACAGAAACACAGATACACAGATACACAGATACACAGATACACAGAAACACAGATACACAGAAACACAGATATACATAAACACAGATACACAGATACACAGAAACACAGATACACAGATACACAGAAACACAGATACAGGGAAAAAGATCATCAGAAGTACTAGGCTGGTATTGACATTTGAATAATAACATGAGATGGAACATCAGACACACGACACAGAGGGGCGTGTCCAAAGCTTTACCATTTTGTCTCGTACCTTCTCCAGGTAGTTAAACTCCACGGCCATCTCTCTGAAGAAGAAGTAGATGTGAGGACCCCATTCCACTGAACTGACAAAGTAGGGCTCTGGAAAGGACGGGAGAGGACCATGTTACACAGCAAGAGTAGCTTGAACAAACACATCTCCATAGAGCTGTAAGAGACAGAGTAAGATACCTCCATAATCCCAGACACAAACACAAGCATTGCTAAGCAGGCATACACTTTGAGCATTTTTTTTTAAATTGAGGAGGCTCATTTTTGTTGTCAGTTTCAAAACCTGTTATTGTTTGGTTCCTACTGAATAATACTCAGGCCATCCAGCCACATACAGACACAGAGCAGACCTGATCTCTCAGCCCTGGATCCTCTGACCTCAGCAGGGATGCTGCTGACTAAGGCAATGCAGTGAGTCTGACACAGATATTGATCCTGATAGTAAGTGATGTAGACATAAACAGAGCCTTCTAACAACAGAGGCAACACACACACAAACAAATACAAACAAATACACACACGCAGGCGGATACATACACACACAGATGCACACACACGCACACACAAATAAATACACGTGGAAGTACCTCTGAACCATTTGGAGTCATGTTTGACTGTGCGGAGTGCAGGACTGTCCCCCAGGCTACGGTAGATCACAGCGTCTATCGCCAGGAAGTCCGTCACAGTGGCCGTAAACAGATTCCCCTCTGGCAAAAAACACACAGTCAGATACAATGGGAACAGCTCAAATCACAGCATAATAACAGCTCATATCACAGCATAGAACATCGCAGAAGGTAGTTTGACATTACATTACACAACTCAATGCATTCGACTGTTGATCAATGAACAATGTATAAGTACATTAGAGATAATTACAGTGGTGCAACAGAGCCTCTAGTGCCGAGTGGACAAATCACTCTATTTCTACTGCTCAGTAATGTGCAATAAAGGCTTCCTATTGTTTCAATCACGGCCAAAGATTATGTGATGACGGGGAACTACTGCAGCTACACCACGAGGTGTTTAAAGCAATGAGTGTTTCCAAACCTGCGAACAAAGCCACGTTGGCGTGTTTAGGATCATAGGGACAGCGGGCCATCCCACTGACTGTCTCTCCCACCATCTCCAGAGTGTCTCCCTGGAAAACACACACACAAACAGTTCACTATACTGTATAATGTTGCTGGAAAACAGAGTGAGGTTCACCTTCACATACAGTAAACATTCATGCAACTGCCAAAATGAAGAAAACTCCAACATAAAGTGTCTTAATTGGGCGTTGGGCCACCACAAACCAGAACAGCTTCAATGCTGTTTCTGGAACTCTATGGTGGAAAACGCTGTCTGAGGTACCACTCCAGAATCTCCCATACTGTAGGTGTTCAATTGGTTTGAGATCGGGTGACTGAGATGACCATGGCATATGGTTTACATAATTTTCATGCTCATTAAACCATTCAGTGACCACACGTGCCTTGTTGATGAGGGCATTGTCATCCTATGGGGGCATAGCCATTGTAGCCAAAATAATCGCCAAAATAATGGCCTGCCCAAAATTGTTATACATGACCCTAAGCAAGATGGGATGTTAATTGCTTAATTAAGTCAGGAGCCACATCTGTGTGGAAACACCTGCTTTCAATATACTTTCTATCCCTCATTTACTCAAGTGTTTCCATTATTTTGGCAGTTACCTGTACATGCCCACAGAGTATGGCAATTAGCATATATTATAAAATATTCACTATTATTATTCACCCTCTGCAATTATGCAAATGGAACAAATACACACAAACACAACCTTTTGAAACGCATGCAGCTAAACAACCACAGGAGAAATCGTCACACAGACACACCATCACCGATTGAAAATTAATTAAATTAATGAAATACTGCGGTTGTCATTAAAACTAGCTGTAAATAAACCCTAGGTTCTCTAACTAGTCCCAGGAGAAGCCCTAAGCACGTCAGCCCAGCGCCGGTTGCACTGCTTAGGGTCATTAACAGCCAGAGATAATGGGTCAGGTATAGAGGAGGGAGTCAGTGTGCTGGTATGTTGGAGACGTGACAGACTGAACATATCACTTATCTGAAAGCCTTTGATGGTGAAACTGGACCCCCCCTCCATCCACCTCCTCCTTTCTCCCTCCCCGTTTCCCTCTGCTAATAGATATTCTGGAGGAACGTTGAGAAACCGACTGAGCAAATGATTCATATTTATGCAGACGTTTTTGTTGTTGTCTGATTGGCAGAGCAAGGATGTGGTTGTGATATGGAGCAGGTCAATGGGGTACGTCTGAAGAGGGCTCTTTCAGGAAAGAGTGGGTCGGGTGGTGAGCAGCTCCAGGTACATGAGCAGTGGAACCACTTAGCGTTTTCCTTCCAACTGGCCTGGCTGGGTTTCACCAGAGGGGAAGAAACTAACCATCCAGATACATCATAAGCACAGCCTCCTCCTCAGTTCTGGCTCACACTCTCCCAGCCCTCATCTCTGTACTCGGATCATCTTGTTAGGTTATAAATGAACCTTATAAAATTTCACGGATGCTTAATAAAGCTCAAACCATGTTTATTCCCCGATTGGGTCATACAGCTGCATAAGACAAAAAACACATTCACACAAGCACTGATATTTAACCCTACCTCCTATGCTGAGTCTCCTCCTACACATCTGAACAGCCAATGCATCTCTGTTGCTAGACAGAACCTTAGAGATATCTGTTCTTCCTCACTTCATCTGACCTGACTTCTGCTCACTCCTCCCCAACTCACGGCTGGCATGTTGACTCGTACCAGACTGTGTCTCTTTTCCTCCCATAGGATCCCTGAAGGCTAACAGTAACATATCCGGACAGAATGTAAACGTTATACAATCCCCTCTCTCCCCCAGTGACATGAATAAGAACATTTCATATTTTCAGAACCCAACAATCTGCAAGCTCCACATACAAGTGTAAGCATTGTACAACAGCAACCGATATCTGAGGAAAGCGGGCCTTTGTTGCCTTGCTAAGGGCCTCTGTCTCTCTCTGCCTTAGGTATCGAACAAATGAGGCAAATAAGATGTAAATGTGCAAGTAAGCAATATGCCTAATGGTGTTTGTGATTGAGCTCTGGGTTCCAGGAAAAACCATAGTCCATTAATCAGTGACGCACCAATCATTCAACTCTGATGCATGACTGACCTGCTGACAGGCAGAGATGTGCTCAGCTTCCCCAAGCAGTAATGACTGCTGTTTGTGTAAGAGAGATAGTGTATGTGTGTGTGCGTTCTATAGGTACTCACAGTATAGTTGGCACACAGCGGATTGAAGGCATTGGTCCCACATACAAACAGACCTCCTTGTCGACTCAACAAAACCTTCATGAAGTTCCGACACTCGTCCTGATAGGAGACAGAGGGAGAAGAAAGGGGGGTAGAAATCAGTATGGATCGTCTGTGACTTATTATCCTACTGCTAGGTGAAATTAGGCTTCTAAATGCATGATGGGAGGAATTATCACCTCATTATTCAGCCCTATGGAGGCTCCCTGTCTGCATGCCTGCCGCATCAAAGAGTTTCCATTGGCTCACAACAGCTATTGATTGACAGATGGTAATCCCAGCTAACCTTGAGTTTTCAACCAGCACTCGTTTAACTGCAGTAGTACAACCCTTATTACCATGTCATGTTAATAAGCAGCATGCCAATCCCTAGCAGATACAACATGTTATTGATAGTTGAACAGGGACCATGTATATTATTCCTGTCACCTGTGTGAGTGTGTCTGCAGTGAGTACTATCCCTATACAAGTAAATCCCTAGTGACCCGCTCCCCCCTCCCTCCCCTCTCCTGTCCCAGTGAGCGTGGCTCCAGCTCCTGGCCCTGCACCTGGTGCCTCAGCCTCTGACCCTCCACCACGGGGGTCCACTCACCGAGCAGAGCCTCTGATGTCATTGGAGGGAGAGGGGGAGCGGGGATGGGAGGAGGAGGGGCTGATACTCCAGATGCTCCAGTCCCCAACAGGGTTCTCGTTTTTCCACGGCCGGGGGGGGGGGGGGGGGGGGTTACGTGAGGGGGCGGCAAAATGTGTAGAGTGAGGCGTGGTGAGAATTCCTCACACTGCGGTGGTACTAGACAGGGAGACGAGTGACATACGAGGAGCCACTGCTCAATGCATACTAAATCATGACTGTGTGTGTGTGTGTTTGTGTGTGTGTGCGTATATCTGTATCTGTGTGTCTCGGTCTGTGTGTTTGTGTGTGTCACTCCACAGATTCAGTGTTCGTGTCAGTATGATTTGCATGTTTGTTTTTCAGTGGGACTGCAGTCTGAGCGGAAAGCTTAAAGCCAGATGTAACACACTGCACGTACGCTTAATGACAAACGAGACAAAGTGCCAAAATCAATAAATACTTATAAGAGCACATAAGCCTAACTAACACACAAAGTGTGGGCTTTTGGCATGGCCCTGCAGCGTAAATTGAAATACAGGATGTCTGCAGTATAAACAACAGGGATTTATACTGTTTGGAAGCCTCTCATCTCTTACATCATTGTGATCCATGGTGTTTCGCTTTATTTGCTTGACGTTTTATTATTTTATTGTCATAATCTGCCTTCATATACAGAATTTATTTGGCTCCTATTTTAAACCATACAGCCTGAAGTCTACAGTACTGTATATAGTGCCACATTCAGCTCCCCTTCCCCCTGTTTCCCTACTCCTCTCCCCTCTCACCCCTCCCTCTCCATGGGCACACTCCAGACAAAGCGCCACCTGTGCTGGCTGGCAGTTCTTTCACTTGACCCAGACCCAGATGATCGCAGCTCCACTTCTCACTGTTTGTGTTACACCACTGCATTATTAATACAGAGCAGTCCGGATGAATTATGCAGTGTGCTGCACATATGAATACAAACATGTTGGTGTTTGTGGTATTGTGAGTGCATGTGTGTGTGCTTCCACAGGGTTCAACAGAGTACATAGGCAGCAGGGCTACAGTACAGTACGACTCTGAGCTTTGAGCCAGATGTGTGTGTGGGACTGAACACACTGAGGGTTCGTTCCTCTACAGATGTTGACCTGAACAAGTGCATTCATCTCCCTGCTGATTTCCAGCATGTAACCCATCCCTCAGTCTTTACCTTCAGTCAGACCCAGGCCTTGCTCAGAGGAACAACAACCCTCTGTTACCACAACACATCTGCTCACAACCCACCACAGTCAGAGAGCATTACTACTGAAGACTCCCTCCAACAACCCACCACAGTCAGAGAGCATTACTACTGAAGACTCCCTCCAACAACCCACCACAGTCAGAGAGCATTACTACTGAAGACTCCCTCCAACAACCCACCACAGTCAGAGAGCATTACTACTGAAGACTCCCTCCACCTAGTGCATCTGGTTTCCACTGATCTAATCCTCCTGATGTTGAACTGGTTGCAAAATCGTACACGTCCCCAGTGTGTCTTCCCTTTGTTTCATAAACCTACAGTATGCTATTCACTAAGCATAGAGACTTAAGAAACTCCACTAAATGAAACGTACTTCCTTGGACCATGATGTTTTCACTAAACTGAGGATGAGCTAATTACCATAGCCAAGTTTAGAAATGCTCGAACAACACTGGGCAGAGATACATTTTGTACATTTTTAAAGCTAGTTTCCTGCAATTCTACACATTTTGTCATGGCTTATGCCGTGTTCTTATGCTATCAGCGACTCAAACATTAAAACCAAATCATGGCATTTTTGGAATTTTAGATTCTTCCTGACCGTCTAGTTTTTATTTTGGTGATTGTTAGTTCTCAAAAATATATACTTAAATTATATTTTCTACATACTTTATCAATGTTTTACCATCCCAAAAAATATTTAAAATAAAAATATATACAGTACCAGTCAAAAGTTTGGACAATAAAGAAAAACCCTTGAATGAGTAGGTGTGTCCAAACTTTTGTCTGGTACTGTATATTTTTTAATCATATTTTTGAGACCGCCGCAGCTAAATGAATATAGGGGAAACATCGTACCATCACAGCTTCTCACTAAAGCCTCAAAAGTTTCCTTAGCATGCTCGAATGGCCCCATCACTGCTGGGACCTGCCAAGACCTCAGAGAGAGACAGAACTCTTTCCACGCTCCAGCAGGCTACTTTCCTTTTCTCCTCTCCTCTCACTTCCCTCTCCTTGGGTGATTCACGCTTGACTCTGATCATCAGAAGCAGATCTGTCATTTCAAGGCAACATTCTGACTTAGACTTTGATGTAAGGCAGAGTGACTGGGGCACGAGAGGGTGGGGGGTGGAGGGCGAATACGGAGGACAAATTAACAGTAGTGCTAAATTAGCACAAATTTGCCCGTAAAAAGGCGCTTCCTGCCCACGTCCTCTCTTACTCAGCATGTTAGTACTAATCCTCTCCCAAGCTCCTCTTGTATCTCACAGAGGCTGTTTGATGCTAATCCTGTGTGAATGCACTACAGGCCAGCATCAACATCTCCCCTGAAGAGGAGGAGGAAGGGGGAGTGAGATTCAGAGACTATCTAAGGCAGCTATGTGGCAGTAATGGTTAGGACACCTGACGGCTGACCCAGAGTTGCAGGGTCAGCTCCCTGTCGGGTACACTGTGATCTCTCCTTGACCAAAACACTTAACCCAAATTACTGCAGTATGTGGCCTGCTAAGGAAATGAGAAGCATGTTCATGTTCGGCTGGAGAGTTGGTATATTTAGGGCATCTGCAGAAACACAATACAACAAACATATAATAAGATGTGAAACCATATCATGGCGAGACTGGTCTTGTCTTGTTCAGAGGACTGAAATGCAGACCCCCTCTGAGAGTTGGTATTAACAACATATTGATCAAACAATCTTACTAAGTGCTGCATATAAGAATGCAAAACTGCTCTTTAAAAAGCCTATATGGAGTTTCCTTTGTTTGCATACTGGCTGACCATGCCCTTCAGCCAGCTGAGGCCAGGGATTGCTTGATATTCTCTCTCTCTCTCTGAATCTGAATTCAGCTGGACAATATAATGGCTCCTTTAAGGTCCACCAGGAGGAGAAAAGGCAAAGGATCAGGATATTGAATTTACCGCACTTTCTGATCAACCAACCCGGAAACATTTAATTACAAAACCAATTACTTTGGTGGCGAATGTATCACATTGGCCAAAACCATCCCGGGAGCAGGACAGGACATTTGCAGGAGGTGAAGTGGATGAGTGGAGGTTTGGGGTGGAGGGTGTGAGTGGAGGGAGGATTAGGAGAGCAGAGGGTGAGTGGGTGACAGGGGCCTAGAGGATAGAGGCTTGAGGGAGTGTGTGCAGGGCTGGATTAATGCAGGGGTTTACCGGGGATGAAGCCCCTGGGCCCAGACCTGTGGGGCACCCGAGAGGAAGCAAAACAAATATATATATATGCATATACACACACACACACACACACATGTACTGTATATAGTATTTTTTTTACTGCAACCGCCAACCACAGGAGGACTCAGGTGTAGACAACCTGCTGCTGCCTGCTGTCGCAATGCTAATCATAAGATGGGGAGAGGAGAGGGGGTGGTGCCCTCATTGTGACTGGTTAGTTGGGTGTCAGGGGCTGAACCCAATCCCATAAGGGGCCCAAGAGACAAAATATTAAGAAATAATGTTATTTTTAAAAAAAAATCCAACAATAGGAGTGTGCTCTCAATGTTCAAAATACACCAGATAGCATAATTTAGAAACAGAGGAGCAATCATTTATTAAATAATAACTAGGGATTAAGCTTTATCACAAATGCAAACAGGTATCTGCCAAAATAAAGGATGCGCCTTAATGCGCATTGGAATAGATTCTACAAGTGGATGTAAACCGTACCAGGAAAATACACCCCACAACATACAGTAACATATACTTAGTATCCCTTGTTTACTCAAGTGTTTCCTTTATTTTGGCAGTTATCGGTTTGCCAGTTGAGAAGGCCACAGTTTGGGCAGCATGGTTGTCAAATATACAGCTTGTTGCGTTGTGGCCATAGACATATAATACATAGAAGGGTTTTGTAACCTCTTAACCTGGGAATTTGACAGTTAAACTCATGGGTACACGAGCAAAGGATGCCAGTCCTTACTTGAATGGGAACTGGTTGGTTGTGTGAAAAACGCGTGAAATTGCGTTTAGAACGTACAATTGGGAAAGCAACTGCTGAAAAGAGAAGACTAATCTGTCCGTAGAACCAACATACTTTTTTTCTCAACAACTCTTAGCTAACATAGGCACTGATTTTCAAGTAGCTCATCTTGAGATAAGCTATTTCCACAACAAGCGCATCGGCCATCACCGTGAGTAGCCTAAGGCTTCATCTTCATCATTAGGTGAGTCAGTGTGCCATTGGAAATTGTACAGTACCAGTCAACAAAAGGGGGTTTCTTTATTTTTACTATTTTCTACAAAACCAGCCAACAAGTGCTCAGCATGTGTGGGAACTCCTTCAAGACTGTTGGAAAAGCATTCCAGATGAAGCTGGTTGAGAGAATGCCAAGAGTGTGCAAAGCTGTCAAGGCAAAAGGGTGGCTACTTTGAAGAATATCAAACATACAATTATTTGTTGAACACATTTCTGGTTACTACATGATTACATATGTGTTATTTCATAGTTTTGAGGTCTTCACTAGTTTTCTACAATGTAGAAAATAGTAAAAATAAATAAAAACCCTGGAAGGAGTAAGTGTGTCCAAACTTTTGACTGGTACTGTGTTAAGTATCCTACTGTAGCCTATGCTATATATACTGTATATATATTTCCTCCTAATATTCTACAATCAGTGCGTCACTTCATTAGCCTGGGCTATTGTTGGTTTGAATTCAAGACCAGATTGATCTCAGTTTTTCAGTGAGAGCAGCCACTCATTTTGGTGGTATTAAAAAAGATTCAGCTGATGTTTTTTTGTCATGTAAATTACATAGAATCACATGAAATGCGTTTTCAAAAGGGGGGCTATAAAATAAAATAAAAGCGCTGGGGCCTATGATTTCTTAATCCAGCCCTGAGTGTGTGTATGTATAGTGGGGTCCGAAATTATTGACAACCTTGATAAAGATGACTGTATAAGAAATTACTGTAGAAAATACTGTACAAGATAAATTATTAAAATACTGAGCTATATTGTATGCCACCCCAAAATGGGAAATTATATTATTTTACACTGATAGAATTGCTCAGAGAAAGAGATTTTGTTTTACAAGTAATATATATTTTTTAGAAGGTAGGGGAAACATTACTGACACCACTGTTTTCAATATGTTTCAATACCTCACCTTGAGACAATAACATCACTGAGCCATTTTCTTAAATGTTTTATGAGATTGGAGAACATATTGGGAGGGATCATAGATCATTCCTCCATACAGAATCTTTCAAGATCCTTGATATCCTGTGTCTGTGCTTATGGACTGCCCTCTTCAATTTAAACCACAGGTTGTAAATGGGTTTCAAGTCGGAGACTGAGATGGCCATTCCCAAATGTTGATTTTGTGGCCAATTAACCACTTCTTTTTGGATTTTGATGTGTGCTTAGGGTTATTGTCTTGCTGGAAGATTAACTTGCACTCACAGCCTCCAGGCAGAGGCAACCAGGTTTTTGGCTAAAATATCCTGGTACTGGGTTAAGTTCATGATGCAGTTGAACGTAACAAGGGCCCCGGGACCAGTGGACGCAACATATCCCCATCCATCAAAAATCCACCACCCTATTTTACAGTAGGTATGCGTGGGGTTATTTTCTGTTCATGCATTCTCATTTCGACACCAAACCCACCACTGGTATGCATGGCCAAAGAGCTCTATTTTCAACAAAGCACCGGTTCCAATCCAGTGCCAATGTTGTTTAGCAAACTCCAAGCATTAACATTGTTGGGTGACATTAAAATAAAGCTCTGGTGGGTTTGGTGTTGAAATGAGAATGCACAAGTAGAAAATAACCCCCCAAAAACAAAGATGTCTTGATTGCGTATGTCTTCATACCCCAGAGTTAATACTTGGTGGATGCACCTTTGGCAGCCATTACAGCTGTAAATGAATTCACATTAGTGACGGGAATGTCATGAACCGAAAGACATGTTTGCGTTGCAGCTCAAAAGTACTGTAAATGTCACAGTAGCCACTAGCCAGGAGGCTAAGCATAGAAAACTATTCTAACTAGCTAGCTACTAGCTAATGTTAAGAAAACAACTCTTAATTTATCTACCATATAGACTCGTAATTATTGCAACAAAACCATATTACAATCTTGAATAATGCAACAATTAACAAGAATGTGCAGACAATTAGAGGGTTTATTTTCTTGTCTGTAGCTCCAAGACAAAAGCACAGTTACTGCTAGCTAAAGCTAACAACATATCTTCATCAAGTAACATTATCCTATCAAAAACGAACAATTAACCCTCTTATACAAATATTAAAGTGCAGTAGGCCTACCTAATTTTTATAAATATCATGCAAATCATTAGGCTACATGTGGCAAAATCAAATTGCCACTGAAAACGTGGCTAGGCTATAATTCACCGGGGAGTTGAGATGTTGAGCTGTTATATGTGGAAGCCCATTCCCCCCACCCAAAAATAAATACATATACACTGTAGATACATATAAATCACACATATAGGTTATGTTTCTTCATTTGTAGCATTGTGTGGCTATTTCCATCAATCCATGTTGCAGAGTTCAGCACAGCAGTGCCACCGGCAAACGTGTGGCGAGTTGGCATTTTCCCCAGCCCTTTTGATTTGGTTTAATAAAAAATATTGGCACAAAAGCGTTGGGAAGATGGACAAAGTACTGTTGTTTAAAAGGTTTTTTTAAAACAACATATGACCTGATTAGAAAAAATCTGGT
Source organism: Salvelinus namaycush (assembly GCF_016432855.1). Classification (NCBI taxonomy): domain Eukaryota; kingdom Metazoa; phylum Chordata; class Actinopteri; order Salmoniformes; family Salmonidae; genus Salvelinus; species Salvelinus namaycush. Next base: position 19,019,014 of record NC_052316.1, read on the forward strand.
CCGATCATAGCCCATATAAACTGTTTTTTACAGCTGATTTATTACTATGTCACACCCAGAGTTTTACCTGGTTAGGAAATCAACTCCCCCACCCACCACTCTGGGACCTGTGGTGGCACCTCTGAAATCACCACACAATGTTAGAAATGAAAAAAATATATACTTTTATTTGTACAATCTACTATCTCAAAATGTTCACGTAGTGTGACTTGCATATCTCAAAATGTTGACTTACATGTCAACATTTTGAGATAGTATCGACATAAAAAAAATTGAGGCGGGAATGGCCTTCCATAGTTTTCTGTAGCTCAACTCAGCCAACAAGTGGCAGCTACAGCGAAAATGTCAAAATGCAATTTCAGCTAAAACTTAAAATATAAGAAAAATGTCTGTACATTTCAGCTGTTTCAAAAACATTGCTCTGCTATTACCATTTATACTGTAGGAGTGTTGCGCTCAATGAGACAATTCTGTTCACACTGCCCTGCTGGGAGGGGCCAACTTTTGAGCGAGATGTGATCATTTCGCAAGTTTACACAACAGTACTGTCTCTCGAGATTCGATGCCTCTCGAGAACCTCCCGAAAATGTCCCCCAATGTGAAAACGGGCTAAGATTATACAAACTTAGCACAACTCTTTGGCCAACATACTGTATATCCATTGTTTGTCAAAACTGCTCAAGCTCAGTCATTGATCGATAGCAATATTCAAACCTTCAGGACTGAGACTGGACCACTCAGGAACACTTAACACCTCTTGGAAAGCCATTCTGTTGTGTCTTTGTTATTAAAATGTGTGTAATTGTCTCACTGAAAAATAAAACTCTATCCCAGGGTTAGGTTTCAGGAAGACATAGGCAGGTTTCCATTAATGTTTTACCTGGGTTTGCTCCTTTCATATGTATTTTGATCCTGACAAACTCCCCAGTCCCTGTTGGTGAGACGCATACCGATAACATAATGCTGCCACTACAATACAGAGGGTTTATTTTCCCCTCTGTCTTACAGTATTACTTAAAATACTTGTTGCAAACAGATTTTTTTTTTTTTTTACACAGGCATCCTTCTTTTCATTTTGTCATACAGGCCAGTGATGTGGAGTGAATGCAATGTTGTTGATTCTCTGTATTTTCAGGTATAGCATCATGTTATGGGCATGCTTGTCACCGGCAGGGACTGGGGAGTTTATCATGATTAAAATAAATATGAAAGGAGCACGGCCCAGGTAAAAAGTTAGAGGAAAACCCACCGTAGTCTTCTGAAAACCTAACCCTGGGATAGTGGGACAATTCCACACATTTAAATGCCAAAAACACACCAGCGGCTTTCCTGAATAGTCCAGTCTCAGTCTGACTTAAATCTGCTTGTCACGACTTCTGCCGAAGTCGGTTCCTCTCCTTGTTCGGGCGGTGTTCGGCGGTCCACGTCACCGGTCTTCTAGCCATCGCCGATCCATTTTTCATTTTCCATTTGTTTTGTCTGGTTTTCATTCCCTCATTACGTGTTGTGTATTTAACCCTCTGTTCCCACCATGTCTTTGTGTGGTATTGTTTGTTGTAAGTGCTTGTGCACATTGTTGTCTGGTGCGCGACGGGTTTTGTACCCATTCTTTATTATTCTGGATGCCGGTGGTTATATATATGTATATTAAACTGCTCCGGTTATTACCCAGTTCTGCTCTCCTGCGTCTGACTTCGCTGCCACCAGTTACGCACCCCTTACAGAATACCACACCCAAATATGGAGTCAGCAGGAGCAGGTCCCCCTGGTAGGGGGTCGAGGAGCGCGTCCAGGAACACACAGCGATGCTCCACCATCTCGGCGCCGCCATGGACCGCGTCATCGAAGCTATGGACCGCTGGGAGAGACGGAGAGTTCCTCCAGCACCTCCACCAGCACAACAGGGGCCTCCACTACTCGCTCCCCCTGCACCCGGTTCCAGTGGGATTCGCCTCGCCCTCCCCGGGGAGTACGATGGGACGGCTGCCCGCTGCCAGGGTTTCCTGCTGCAGTTGGAGTTATACCTGGCAACCGTCCACCCGGCTCCTTCAGGCCATGAAAGGGTGTCCGCCCTCGTCTCACGCCTCTCGGGGAAAGCCCTGGAGTGGGCCAACGCAGTGTGGGTGAAGGAGATGCGGTGTTGGACCACTTTGAGGAACGTCTTTTCCACCTGCGGCAGGGGATGAGGAGCGCACAGGAGTTCACTTTGGACTTTCGGACCCTAGCCACCGGAGCGGGATGGAACGACAGGGCCCTGATCGACCACTATCGCTGCAGTTTGCTCGAGGACGTCCGTCGAGAGTTGGCCTGCAGGGACACCACCCTCACCTTCGACCAGGTGGTGGACCTGTCCATTCGGCTGGATAACCTGCTGGCTACCCGCGGACGTCCAGAGCGAGGTCTGTCGGTTCCATCCCCCAGCACCACCGCTCCGATGCCCATGGCACTGGGAGGTGCTGCGCCCAGGGAGACCGGAAGAGGTTCTGTCTCATGCACCATCTGTGGACGCAGAGGTCACACTGCCGGTCGGTGCCGGGTTGGTTCCTCTGGGGGTCGAGGCAGCAGGCAGGGCACTCTGGCATCACCCCAGGTGAGAAGGCACCATTCTGACCCAGAGCCCTCTGTTGCACACATGTTTTTGTTCGTTACTTTTCCTGAGTTTTCCCCGCATTCCCAGCATAAGGCGCTCGTCGATTCAGGCGTGGCTGGGAATTTTATAGACAGATCATTTGCCCATAGTTTAAGGATCCCCATCATTCCTGTGACTATGCCCTTCCCAGTTCAAACCTTAGATAGTCGACCATTAGGGTCAGGGTTAATTAGGGAGGCCACCGCTCCTCTGGGCATGGTGACGCAGGGGGGTCACACGGAGAGAATCAGTCTCTTTCTCATTGACTCTCCTGCGTTTCCAGTGGTGCTAGGCCTACCCTGGTTAGCTTGTCATGACCCCACTGTTTCATGGCAACGGAGGGCTCTCATGGGGTGGTAACGAGAGTGCTCGGGGAGGTGTTTAGGGGTTTCCGTAGGTGCTACTACGGTGGAAAGTCCAGACCAGGTCTCCACCGTGTGCCTTCGCCCCGAATATGCCGATTTGGCTCTCAACCCCCATACCAGGGGCACTGCGGGATGTTCCTCCGCCCCCAGCGTAATCCGTTCGTTCCATACTGGATTCGAGGCGTCGGGCGAGGGGCCTTCAGTACCTCGTGGACTGGGAGGGGTATGGTCCGGAGGAGAGATGCTGGGTTCCGGTGGAGGACGTGTTGGACCCTTCAATGCTGCGGGAGTTCCACCGTCTCCGTCCGGATCGCCCTGCACCTTGCCCTCCGGGTCGTCCCCGAGGCCGCGCTGCTGAAGCCGCGCGTCAAGGGGGAGGGGGGGTACTGTCACGACTTCTGCCGAAGTCGGTTCCTTTCCTTGTTCGGGCGGTGTTCGGCGGTCGAAGTCACCGGTCTTCTAGCCATCGCCGATCCATTTTTCATTTTCCATTTGTTTTGTCTTGTTTTCCAACATACCTGGTTTTCATTCCCTCATTACGTGTTGTGTATTTAACCCTCTGTTCCCACCATGTCTTTGTGTGGTATTGTTTGTTGTAAGTGCTTGTGCACATTGTTGTCTGGTGAGCGATGGGTTTTGTACCCATTTTTATTATTCTGGATGCCGGTGGTTATACATATGTATATTAAACTGCTCCGGTTATTACCCAGTTCTGCTCTCCTGCGTCTGACTTCGCTGCCACCAGTTACGCACCCCTTACACTGCTTGAAAACCAGAGACAAGATTTGAGTATTAGTGTCCAAAGATTCCCAACCAAATTTACTGAGGTTGAGCAATTTTGACATAAATAATGGATATATGTTGCCCTAAGAGATGTGGAAGGTTGGTAGAATCTTATTAAAAAAGATTCACAGATGCTAATAGCTTTTAAAGGTGCTTCCACCAAGTGTTAACTCAGGGTGTGAAGACATACGCAATCAACACATCTTTAATTAAAATATATATATAATATATAGGTTGTGTAGATTGGTAGAAAAAAAAGCCAATGTAATCCCTTTTAAGATTTATTTTTAAGGCGTCAAAATGTGAAGACTGTGTGTTGACTTTCACTAGTAACTTTAGCTCAGTTTTTGACTTATTTTATACAGTCATTTCTGCTCATCTTTATCAAGGGTGTCAATCATTTTGGACCTCACTGTACAGTACGTGTGTGTGTGTGTGTGTGTGTGTGTGTGTGTGTGTGTGTGTGTGTGTGTGTGTGTGTGTGTGTGTGTGTGTGTGTGTGTGTGTGAAGGCCAGGCCACAGAGAACAGGATGAGGGGCCTGGTGCTCTTATCTCTGCCTCATTTCCGTGTGACTCACTGCATTACCACTGTCATTAGGGCCAGGATGGCCTTTTATTCTTCTCAGTCAGGTCTGTGGCCCCCCTTAGGGGCATGCAGGTGGGACTGACTCCCCCTCTCTCCCCCATACCCGTCTTTGTTTCCTCCACCTCCCTCTCCCTATTCTCCATTGTGCCTTTGTCTCGAGGTGTCTCACACAGATTTGATGTCAGGTGTTATTTTCAGTGTTAAATCAGTCATTTTTTCTGCCTGGTGGGGCTCAACCTGGACTGCCTTCACTCCCCTCACTTTCCCACACAGACACCTTTCAATAATTCTCTGGTCGGTTGGTGTGTGAGCTGGGATAATGTGTTTGAAGTCAGACAGGAAGGCACTGATCCGCTATGTGGTGGCTGGGAGAGAGAAGGGCTGAGGAGAGAGAGTGGGTGTGTGAGAGATAGCTGAGGTAGTCATGCGTGGGTTGGGTTGACTGTGGGGACTGTTTCACTGTTCATTATTCACCACATCTCAGCTCACCTCCTTGGTTTCACCGCTCCCCTCCATTTTGTGAGGGCACACACCGCAACTGGAATGTTTTGCGGGGCGGCCAGGTTTGTAAAGGGTGGGAGGGCTGGACCTGTGAAGTGTGTAATGATTTAGGTGAGCAGGAACACTGGGGTGACACATGGTCGGTCGTGCCCCCTCCGCTAGTTAGAGCCAGCAGGATGCCAGTCAAACCGTTGGCACCATGAATGCCCTGCTCCAGGTGGCAAAGTGGGGCCTGTGCCATGTTTCAGTGTGTGTTTGTGTGTGTGTGTGTGTGTGTGCATGTGTGCAAACCTGTAAGTGTGTGTGTGTGTGTGTGTGTGTGTGTGTGTGTGTGTGTGTGTGTGTGTGTGTGTGTGTTTGCGCGATGCACGATGATGCATTCCCCAGCCCACCTCGTGCTTGCCCTTCATTCGGCAGGTCCTGATGTCATTTTTGTTGGACTCCCATGTTCTCTTCTACAACAGACAGACACAGAGAGAACAGAGTAGTTAGCATGGTCAGATAGTACTGTAAGATGTCACTGAGGTGTGAGTGCATGGAGAGGGCCTCACCTTACTGTAGAACATCTCGTCTCCCGCCACATTGTCCAGCTCCACGCGGAAAAGGTCATCTCTGACAGACAAAGAGCACGGCAGTCAGCCAACAGTAAGACAAAGCTAAGTCTTAGACAGGCACTCAACTGCAGTCCACATGCATTTGCACATAATGCCTCTACAAATACTCTACTGTCCTATGGACAATTCTGGACATGCTACAGAATAATGATTGGAGAACATTGAAGATTGAATCCAAAAAATGTAAGAATCCACATCATCTTTGTCTGTTCATACACTGTAGGCTATGACATATGTGGGCTATATCTATGCAACATTTTACAATAAATCTGAATAAAACAGATTTGTATTCAGTTCTGTATAATGTGGTTCTGTAATGTGATGCATTTCAGGCTATGGGTGATGAATAAAAATGTAGAATTGCATAATAATAACTTGTTTTTTCCCCTTGGTTTTGTTTAGTCTCATTTGAGTTGACAAAATGTGGTTTTGCTGGGAGGCCTGAATTCTCCATATCTGTCTCACTTGGGAAGAAATTTAATTAATAGATGATTTAATCAAGCAGTTTGCCCGCGTTCATAACCCACCCCCACACAGCAGCACACAATGCCAATGAGAGGACCCATCATATAATACCATCTCCATGCATTCACGCTACTCACTGCCCCGCACTGCACTCACTGCTAATGCATTAATCATTCTTGTATAACCTTGCCGTGCCTGTGAAAGTGTCTTTGGAATCTGAGTTAGGGTAGGAACCTCAAGGAAGACGCTAACAGCTGATGTTGCATATTGATAAAGGACCTGTATTTACCATGAATAAGATGGAGGCTCATGCTGTGCTGAGCTCCTTCCAGACACCGGGCATTGAATGTTCTAATCTGTAAATCTGCCATAGCTTGTATTGCAGCAGTATCGATCTTATCTCCTAGATCCTGCTCTGCCTGCCATCGGCATTGCTCTGCCTTACTCCTCTCATCAGCAGAAGGCAGGATCTCTCTGAGTGTTTGTGTGTGTGTGTCAGAGTGTGCGTGCATGTGTGTGTGTGTCTCTGGTGAGGGGAACAGGGTAAGCCTTAGCGCTACTCTAGTGAATTATTCACTGGTGGCTCCTCTAGGTTTGTTAAATGATTCCCTCCCTAGGTTACCTCCCTCACGATGCAGGACATGGCTAAGTAGTGTGGATAGAATTACTATACACTTACTCTGTGCCTCGCTCATTGGGCTGAGTCAAAGTTTAAGCAGGCTACAAACATTCAAGTAGAGCAGTTTGTGTGGCATAATCACATCTAGAGCACTTCAGCCCTGTCCAGTATTAACATATGAAAATGTGAACAGGCCTCCTAGTCGGTGTGGTGAGCAGCCAAGGCTGCTGTGGTTTGAAGAGGTCTGAAGATTGTTCCGCTCTCTCTCCTATCTGACTCTGTCTCTATCAGGTTGTTTGAATGATGCAAAGCATGAGGCCTGCTGTCTGCCTTACTGTTGCATTTGACATTGTTTATGTTGCAGGATGTTCAGAAGGCAGGCTAGGCCGTCAATCTCCTTGACAACCACTCATTATTCCTCTGACTGGTATTTGAAGACCTGCAAATTGAGTTAACAGGTGTGTGTGGATCGCCGCTCGTATTTATAGTTAAGAACCCTGTGAACTGTCCAAAATTGACAAAAATAATGTTATTTTTGGGCCGTTTAGACACTGAGCTTCTCTGAGCCTTTCTGAGTCGGCAGACACTGACTTTGCAGAGAACGCCACACAAATAAATGAAACTGAAAACAAACTGAGAAACAAACAGAGCCCCGCTTTGTAGAAAACCGCAGGTATCTAGCTCAAAACGTTCAAAACTAAAGACCTATTTTACAGGAGCTACATTTTTTATATTTCTGGCACAGATTGCAGGATGCTCTTAAAGGTGTACACACAAATTAATCATCATGAGTAAGGGACTATGCAAACTATGTAAATTGTTAAAATAAACAGTATTTCATCTATAAAAAAGTTTTTCACAGAAAATCGATGATTGCAGTATGGATCAGATAAGATTGAGGTCATTACCACTAAATACATTAATAGAGACATTTTAGGTGTGCAACAGAATGTTTTATCCCATCAAGGTGTGCTACACTACAAAAAAGGTTATGAACCACTGCTCTAGATGACCCCCCCCGCGGTGACCTCTGAGGTCAGTGTCTCTCCACGGCCACGGTCACTGCCAGTGGCTCTGCTCACTCTCGCTCTTCAGCCTCTAATGGAGAGATATATTCTACTTCCTCCCTCCTGCTGCATATGGTAAAATCATCTTAAGGTTTGCCACAATTGCAAATCAATTAATCATGTATTGGCCACGTTCCTTGGTAACTTCTCTCTTCTCTGGAAGAACACTGCTCAATTGGTTTATTTGTGTGGATTAGTCCAGTGGATCTGGAGCTGTGCGACAGGTTCAGGGAGTCCACACATCTGATTACAGAGAGGAGAATTCTGGAGCGTGGTTAGCTAATACAGTAGAGAGACTAGGTGTGGGTACTCTCTCTCTCTCTCTTTCTTTCCCTCCCTCTCTCTCCATCTGTCATCAGCCAGTAAATGGGAGAGGACAGAGTGACAAAGCGGTGGTAGCTTCCCACGAGTACTTGGGGCTCGGGCAGGGCTTTAATAGTCCTTGCAGTATGAACACCTATGCTAATGGTGACAGGATTTGGGCTCACTGGAGCCTCTTATCAGGCTAGCCACTCTGCTACAGCTTTCAACCAATCAGCCGGCCTCCCCACAGGTACTCCCCAAAGGCGCCTTCGCACTTTTAAATCTCTCACTGCTTGGCACTCGGCTGCCCAGCTCAACACACACACGATCACAGAAACAGGTGCGCACACACACACACACAGTCAGGCAAAATAAATCCCCTGCTTTCCAATCAGATCACTTTCTGTCGGGGACTGCGAAGACCGCCATCAACCACTACTTATGTAGAAATATACACCGTTGTTACAATGGTAGCGTTCTCGTCCCATCAAGCTATTGGATTTCACCATCATCCGGTTCACTGAGACATAGATATTAGTTGACCTTTTCTATCCTGTAACAGCGGTACTAAAAGATGTGTCAAAGTGTCTCCTGGATGTGGTTGCGTTTTATCACTAACCTGCAATCAGACAGGCAGCAGTGACTATAGCCCTCCCGTATTTTGGCTTTAGGTTTTATTATTAGGCTGTGTAGCCAGAGTGTCTGGAGCCAAATGCTGCAGGAATTTACATAATTATTATTAGGCCTCTGGATTTTAGGTTAGAGAAACGCCAAAGGCCATAGATCGGGTCATTTCATGACCCAGTATGGGGCTTCTAATTGGGGATGTCTATGGCCTAGCTACCTCCTCTGCTGTAACCACCACCATATGTCTGCCCTACATGGACATATATATATATATATGAGTCTTTTTAATAAGTTCCCAGTAATACGGAGATTGTCTGTGACATTAATTCATCTTTTGGAGAATTAGAAGAAGATTGATTTGTGTTTTCTATTTCTGGTTGGCTCCTGGTTAGAGGGCAGACAACATGACTTCCTCAACCTGTGTGACCTCTGGTCCGACCCCACCCACCACAGATTACTGCATTTACTTGAATATGTGACTGAGGAAACACAGACAATGCAGGGTTATAAAAGATGGCTGAATACATTTGGTTGCTTGTGGCTAGAAACATACCTGGCTCCAATGTAGAGGGTCCGGTTCACCTTGAGGACTCTCTGAATATGCAGTGGCTCCTGTCTCAGGGATGAACGATGTGGCCGACCCAGAAACACTGGGTACCGGTGAACCACTGTTTAGAGCGAGAGCGAGAGAAAGAGAGAGTGGGGAAGGGAGAGGGATGAGAGAGAGGGATGAGAGAGAAAAGGAAGAGAGAGGGATGAGAAATAAAAAGAGAGAGTTACATCACCTTCCTATCATGATAGTAGTTCTCTGGGGGGTGAGCGGAGAGGGGGGAGAGCAGAGGGAGGACACAGGGGAGGGAGATCCATACATCAGCTGGGTTACCATGGGAGACAGAATCTGCCATCTCTCATTGGCCGCCTCCTTTTTCTGCTGTGTCCTTCCACTATTCTGTCCATCTCTGTTCCTATCTACCCATCCCAGATAAAGGCCTAGACTGCTGCCTCTATATGAGACTGAGTAAAGAAAAACCTCTCCTTCTCCTTCTTCTGTGTCCTGTCCTCCCACTATACTGTCCATATCTATTCTGTCCATATCTGTCCAAATCTATTCTGTCCATATCTCTAATCTACCTATCACAGATGGGTAGATTAGTGGGCCGCATAGACTGAGGATAGACTGGCTGCTGTAGTACGGCTTCATAAGAAAATACCAGCCGTTTACCAACTGCCAAAAATAGACTGATCTGCCCTAATCACGCATATTAGCATTGATAGCCTGAGAATGGTCTGAATTCAGCTGGGAGGTATTTGGAAGACACTATTGAGCTGTGATCAATCATAGTCAGCTCTGTTCTGGTCTGGAGGAGGCTCAGAGTCTGGCCGTCTGTGGGAGCAGTCTGACCTCAATCCCGACTCTGACCTCACACAACTCACTGACTGCCCTACTCCTCACACCATGCATGTCAGCCCTGACCTCACTCTCACTCTTACGACTCTAACCCTACTTCCATAACCTACACCCTTACACTACTCCACACCTTCCGTGTGAGGCCCTGACTCTTTCTGACCTGATTTCGGAGCTGATTTACTGGTGTTTTTACAGTCTTTTATGTCCAACAATGAAAATGCAAAACAAAAAATATATATATAGACTAATAATATTTTTGGCTCAGAAAACTTTGGGGGCCAAAGAAAACCGCCACCAGTTGGGGAGCCCTGCTGTACACCCTGTGAGTGAGAATAAACCCATACATACTGAGTATGAGAGAGAGGTGTTACCTTCAATGGAGATAAAGTTCAGAGGCCCCGGTTCCTCCGGAAACGCAGTGCTGGCCAATCGTAGGAGCCAGAACAGCAGGAAGAAGGGTGGTGCCAGGGTCGACATGGCGGCACCAGAATACAGCGTCTGTGAAGATAAAGAGAAAGAGAGCGAGCAGTCAGTCAGATTAAGCCGTAACAGTGACAGAGCAGTACACACACACACCTTGTGTGACAGGCTCACACTACCATGCACTACACACACTGACTGACTGTCCAGACAAAGCAGGTACCCTATCTGCATTCCCACAACATCTCTCCCTACAGCTGGACAGAGAGTCAGCCTGAATAGTCTGATCACTGGGGGAGAGCAGAGATCAGACCACAGGAGCCCAATGACACGAGACACAGTGGAGGAAGGGTGGTTTACAACAAGAGGGCAGTAGATGGAGCGACATAGAGAGAGAAAGAGAGAGAGAAGAAGGGGTGGAGAGAGAAGGCAGGAGAGGGAGTGAGAGGAGAAAAAAAGGAGAAACAGACACAGACAGGAATAGAAAGAGAGACACATAAAGAGACAGGGAGAAGTGGGAGAGTGAGGAGTGAGGCGTGTCAGGCGACTGTTTACTCAAATTAAGATGAGATCGTACTTTATTACATCTTTGGCAGTTGGTAAATGGCTGGTATTTTCTTATGAAGCCGTACTACAGCAGCCTGAGTAATAAGGAGAGGATGGGAGAGGATGTAATGCACATGAAAATACAAATGATAGCCAAATTAAGTTAACGCACTCAATCCATCGAGAAAACTACTCCTGCACTTAGGAGGAGGAAAGCCTTGGGGATTGCTATTGACTGTTGTCATAAACCTCAAACCCCATCGCAGAGCAGAACAGAGCCACTCTTAGTGCTGGAGGTAAAGTACACTGTGTAGTGACTCTTTATTATGTATAATAGACATAGCACTCTCCATGCTTATCATTGCATCCATCTCTGCCTCTCTTCCTGGATGATTATGCTACTGTTCTTTTCACATAAAAGCTGAGCGTGACGATGTCAGCAACAATGTGTCACCGGAACAAAAATGTGTCACCTGAACAAAACATGAACTATTCAAAAATGAAAAGGATGCCACTTCTTTAGCTTATTACATTATTACTGTTTATACTGACAATAATTTGCTTTGAAAATCTAAACAAAAAGCTGTCAGTCACAGTGTCTGACAGCACAAACAAATTATTGAATGCTTGGGTATATTCAGTGGTGTAGTGCTGTAGCAATTATTACATTTGAATGTTCAAGGTTGGATTTCTTTATTCAAAACCCTTTTCATATTTTACTGTGGTTACAAACACATTGCATGACATACTGTAGATGCAAATAAGGGCACTTTCATACAGGGGCGTCATGCACCCATTATTTTAGAGGGGGCACGAAGTACTTGAAGATGGATTTTTCCCCTGCAATCTATAGCCATAATCATTATGCCTAATTATATGTGTTTTCTGCATAGGTTATCAAGCATACCTCTTTACCTGTTCAGTTGTCATTTAATTAATGATTATTTAATAACTTTTGATTATATTATAACTTTTATGCCTTAGGCGTTCAGTACAACTGTCAAACTGGTATATAGTATTATAACCCAATAACTAAACACATTTTGGGCCTACTTAGTAGTCGCCAAAGTTCCGGAGCATGTCTTTAAAAATTAAGTTTAGTACAGTGTTTCCGCTGCAGTCATTTAGTTGTGTTGCTGCACTATTCAGTCCCTCCAGGATTCAGCGATCACATTATTCAATGCAAAATCAACCAATCAGCGCATATTATTCGAGAGCTCGCAATTGTGACCAATCCCCGCACTTTTAGCGCATAAAAGGGTCCAATCAAAAGCAGGTTTGCAATTTTTACCAATTACTGCACTGTTACCGTGGAAAATGGCCCAATCCAACCACAAGTCAACAAAGTTTTTTCCCCCTGGCCTGTCACCGTATTCATGTGCGAAGATGATGGGTGATTGTTGATGGCTGACACAGTGAACAGAAATCAATCTCATTTGCCAGCAAAAATAACAGCTAAGGAGCGTGTCGCAAAATCAAGCAGTTTTGGCTGCAGAAATCACAGAAAAAATTTGCGAAATCCTGGAGGGACTGACTATTAGCAAAATCTTTGCCGCCACGGCAAAGAAATATGGAACATGAAAATATATTTCTCCCGAGGCACACTTTGAAGATGCAAGAACAGTCCACATTAACTATTCCTCTGCAAACAAAAAGATTAATGAACAAAAACAGACAACCCCATAGTAGAATAGTTTATCCATTTACCTAGTCGGCTTGTAGTGTGTTCTATGAGAGAGAAATATTTCTCTCAAGTTGTGAGTGCCATAGGGAGGGAAACATGCATTCTGACAAGCAGGCAATGCACAACAATTCATAATCCAATCCTGGGGAAAATAGCCGTTTTAACGGCGTTTGTTAAAAAGAGGTGGTTCCCAGCTTTCCATTCCTACTTTATTTATTTCTCAACTCCTAAATATGTGCGAACTGCACCATTTTAAACCCCGAGTTTTTAACAGAGGCATGGCTAAGTACTTTACCACTCCGCAATTCGGTGTGATTGCATAGGGGACAGTGGGGATGAATGTAACACGTGTCAATTGTAGGGTAGACTCGTCGCAAACCATCTTCCCTAGATGGGAAGCCTGGGGAAGTTCCAATGCAGAAATCAACTAAAGAGGGGTCGGAACCCGGTGTAAATCAGTGATGCCTCGCAACATGTCAAACCAATCAAATGCCTTGCTTAGGCAGAGCTCCAAAGGTGTCCACCAGATTAGTACCGTAGGAGCAACAGTGAGGACTAAACAGGTCAACAAAACAACCACTGGTGACAAAATAAGTTTTCAGCACGCTGGTTTTCTCAGCATTTCTGTCATTTCAAGATGAGCTAAAGCTGCAGCAAGAGGGGAGAAATGGTCTACAATGCTGGCCATATCTATATTTACACATTTCTGAAGTGATATTTGGTTAAAGGATACTGTAGCATGAGGGACAAGAAGTAGCTAGCCACTATGAAGTTTATTTTTTGAAAAGTCAGCTAACCTTGTAAACTACCTAGGTACAGTATAACTAACTAGCTACTAGCTAGTTAAATGTCTCTCATGATTATAAAGAGAACATTTTCATAAAAACGGCATATTATTGACCTAAAAGGTTAGCTATGTTAGCCCAGTTGCTATCTTATCAAGGGTCAGTGATACATAGAGAGACAGTAGTTGCTCTATGGGAACAACTGCAATCATTCTGCAAGCAACATTACTAAAATTAATCAAATAAAATGAACCTGCTAAAATGTGAATGCCTGTAATGATCATCCCCCATAGCCTAAATGTTGCCTGTAATGATCATCTCCTGTAGCCTAAATGTTACCTGTAATGATCATCTCCTGTAGCCTAAATGTTGCCTGTAATGATGATCTCCTGTAGCCTAAATGTTACCTGTAATGATCATCTCCTGTAGCCTAAGTGTTACCTGTAATGATCACCTCCTGTAGCCTAAATGTCACCTCCTTATTTTCATACTGTAAATTACAAGGGTTGGATTTGCACTAAACAATTTTACATGTCAGCACTTAAAAGGCATGTACAAAATCTGGTATACGGTTTGCCTCATATATATTGTCTACTGGTATCATTTTAAATTGAGAACATGTAAACAATGTGTGGATTATCTGCTATTATCTGCTTCAGATGGCAGATGCCCATAAGGCCAGTAATGCAATCATACTGTAGGCCTATGGCGGCATTGGTGACGTATGCCATATGATAAGCTGCTAAATGGATTCACATAGCTGCACATAACTGAGAGAGTCACAATCAAATAAAACACATTGGAGATCTTACAACTAGACAAAAAGGAAATGTTGGATTAGAGAAAACACAGCAACACAGACTCATTAGACAGAACCCCTTCCCTTCTTTACTGCAGGATTGTGATATGTGATTAATCAACATTGACACTAGTTCATTTTGAATATGAGTTAAAACAAGTTTAAACACTTCACTTCAAATAATCAACCCTTCATCACATCACTGTTGATGTGCCCTTGAGCAAGGCACTTAACCCTAATTGCTCCTGTAAGTCACTCTGGATAAGAGCGTCTGCTAAAATGCACAAAATTTAAACTCAAATGTAGATAATTGAGTAGTAACAAGTAGGCTATTATTACTAAAGCATCCTTTCATGTGAACAAAAACAACTTTGCTCCACTGATCCCTGATCTACTGGGTGAGCAGACTTTTATTCCATCCCAGTAGTAGCACACTTTATGAGCACACAACTCATTAGATTGATAAGTTGAATCAGGTTTGTTATTGCTGGGCTGAAACAGAACCCTGCACACCCAGCCGACCACCAGCAGGGTTGGCCTGCTCCAATTGTAATAGGTTTATACATTGTGTATGATGTTTAACTATATTTTTGTAAACAACATTTGCTAACATAGGTAGGCCTACACATATAACCAATGGCACATAGGATATGCCCTTAGTCTCTTGGGACATTCATTGGGACCTCTCTCTTCATCTGCAAACAGGCTTTCACAGCGTTCCATATCTGAGGACAGAAAACATCAAAGAAACAGGCTTCATTTTGCTCAAATTAGACAGCACTGAATATTATGTTGCTATTATATCTCTGTCCTCAAAGTTTTCCCTTCTAGGGACTGGAACTCGATAATATTTTAATAATGTCATCCCACAAAATGACCTGCCGAGGCTATCCAGTAGCCTAGACTCTCTCTTTACTGACAGCTGGAGCTGCAATTTCACCCTCTTCCATGGCTGTTATCTACAAATACATTTGGAGACTGTGTGACATTTAATTCACTTAGCTAAACAGCTAAACTAGCTAGCAGCTCAGTTGAGTTAGCCTACAAAGTGTCATACTGTAGCTAGCTAGCTAGCTAACAATACATCGTTTAAAGAAAATAATAGATGAATGTATTTACTTGAATACGTTCTCCCACTGCCTCCATTTCGTGGGTCCTAACAAAAAGAAAATACTAGGCAATCTTCACGATATTTGCGGTGGTAGCAAAGCGCAGCCAGCTGCCATGTGGACGAATGGAGACAAGGGAAAAAGTCTGTTTGTCACCAGAGCGGTTTAGAACGTGTTGTGACATTTGACTTTACCAGCATAATCCCCTTTCAATTTCAGTAAATATTAAATCGCAGACTGTCTGCACACTTGATCATTTGAAAACTAGCACAGGCAACAACTACTGGAGGGAAAACAGTGACGCACATAACATACAGCACCCCTTCTATGGGAGGGTTCTTGAAATGTAACATCCAATCAAAATATTGCTGCTGGGAGCCATCTGACCATTTCAATCGTTTTTGCAATACAAAATTCTCCAGACCTCTAAGGGATGTGTGATAGTGACATGATTTTGTAGGTATGGCAACACAAGACTAATTGTAGGGTAACTCGGGGTAAATCGCCTGTGACTTAAATTTTGATGAGACAGATTAAATGTTTTAGTTGAGCAAGAGTAGTGGCAACCAGGGAAAGTTGGAGGGGATGAAGTGGTTTCTGTGAGAAGTACAGGCAGGGGCGTTTTACCCCAAGTTACCCTAACACATAGGCCTACATTATATTCACTTAGTTTATGCAAGTTTTTTTGAGACATAAAATTCATCAATATGATGCTAACTAGTTAATTAACCAGCTAATGAATCAGCTCAATAGGGTAAAAACAGATAGACTGAAGCATGGGGTTGCCTATTTATTTATAGCCACTATGCTGTTATCAGTTGGGCTACAGGTGATAATGCTTATTGCTAATAGCATACCTGATAATATTGACCATGCATAGGCTATATAATTTAACCAAATCATTTGACCAATATGTTATTTGGGCTCATTCTAGAGGTGGATATGCTATTTTAGATGGTGTCAGCATCATTTTTTTTCATTCATTTTGGAGTACAATGTAATTTTTTTTTAAGTAACCAGAACTGAGCTTCTCAGTACTTCTACATAAAAATGATCCCTAACCCCTGCTACAACACTGCTCTCCTCAACATTTTCCCCAACCGCTACAAATCTTTCCAGAGGAAACACTGGTGTAGTCATTAATTTAACATCTGAAACATTTTAAACAGGAGCAATCTGAGGGAGCACAAAGGTGGTGTAGTCATTCATTTAACATCTGAACATTTTAAAAACAGGAGCAATCTGAGGGGGCACATGCCTTTGTGCCCCCCATGGGCATGACGCCACTGATTTCATACACTTCCCACACTCTAACTGTCTCTCCTCAGCATAGCCACACAAGCAGCCATTGTAGATCCATCTAGCCATCATTATAATGAGGTGGTGACTCACACACAACTTTATCAGGAGATCTCATCTTAACAAGGAATTGCTCAAATTCCCCTCATTGATGTCAGAACAAGAGAAGGCCCATAACACTAATTGCTCAACACCCAAACCACAAAATTAGAGGAGGATGAGAGAGGAGAGAGTCACAAGCTGAAGAAAGGAGGTCAGAGGAGAGGAGAGAGGGAACGAGAGAGGAGGAGAGAGAAATAAACGTGGAGGAGAATAAAGAGTAGAAGTGGTAAGTCGGTATTACCAGAGATTTCATTGTGTCTATTTATTAATAATGTATGACTAAATGTCAGGTTTCACGCATTTGATTAGCATAATTAGAAACTGAGGGCTATAGGATTTCATGGGACAACAAGCTAAGCAGATACAGAAGACTTCCAGGGCCAAACGAAGCATACAGCTCCAGAGCAAAGTCTTTTCATAATTATGACAAATAGCTGCAGTGGAGTCAATTCAGTGAACAGGGCTAGCCTTTATATTATAGTCTGTGGCCCTTACTTTAACTGTAGCCCCAGTCTACTGTAAAGGATTCCTCAGCATCCTGTAGTTGTAGGCTATACTGTATTTACTACAATCCACACCCACTCCACCAGGATTTACACATTCATTCGTCCACTCCCACAGACCCAGATCAATGTAATTACAGACATTTAGCCAGGTAATTTCCCGAAATAAGTCATTAAGACAGATCATTGAGGGTCTGAGACGGAGGGGTGGCGGCAGGCGATATCTTCAGAATGACCAACGAGGGGCCGCCACTGGCTTAGATATCAAATCACTGCGAGAATCAATGACGCCTCAAGTCTTTAGAAATTCTTAATGAGGAGTGATATTGTGCTGATAGAGCGGATAACAGAGGTCTGACAGACAGACGAAAGGAGGCAGGAAACAGGGACCAGGCATGCAGGGAGGGAGTCAGGGAGGCAGAGGGTCGAATGTGTGCAATGCAGCATCAGGCTCTGGGTAAACAAAGAGAGTAACCCTATACTCTGGGTTGAGATGCTTAGCATGCATATGGCACAGCTCATACTTGAATGCTTTTGTTCCTTATTATGGTTGCCATGGATTCCTCTCTCTTCTCTCTGCCTTGGCGCTAATATGTGCACTCCTGAGAAAGTGCTTCCAATACATAGCCCTAAAACACTTGTACTATAAATCACACCTTGGATTGGACAGGAAACCCAGATTATACATGTCCTTGAAAAATAAATGATAATTAAATATTTTGTGGTGTGTTACAGTACTCAGCTGCAGGAGATCGTGTCTTATTATACAGTGGCATCACACGACAAGAGAAGGACTATCTCCACTAGTAGTAAATAGCTGAGCTCTGGTACAAAAAGACAAGCACTAATGACCAGAGTGCCTTTATCTGTGATTTTTACAACCCAGCGATCTAAACTCAATACCATGGGTCAATATTTCAAATACTTCAAATAGGTCCGTGTGGCTCAGTTGTTGGAGCATGAGGCTTGTAACGCTGCGGTTGTGAGTTTGATTCCCACGGGGGACCAGTACGACCCAAGTATGAAAATGAATTCATTCACTACTGTAAGTCAATCTGGATAACAGCATCTGCTAAATGACTAAATTGTAAATGTAAAAATGTATCCAGCAGACCTACATGGGAAAAGGGAACAGAAAAGCCTGAGCCAGTGGAAAAACTGTGCTCTGCTTTTCCCCACTACGAATGATTCCCTATATTGTGTGCTACAAGCCCCACTTCATAGATCTTATAGCGGCTCATTGTCAAATCAGAGAGGGGAGGGTGTGCTTTATGGAGTGTGTAGAATCAATGAGACAGCCTCATCCAGTTTGGATCGCTTTTCAAGTAGCACTAAAAGTGAGAGGAGACTGATAATGAGAAGGAAGAGACGGGATGAGGAGAAAGTGAGAAAAAGCGAATGTGAAAAGGTAAGGGCAGAGAGTAAAGCAGAGAGCAGTCAACGAATCACGTTGGACATATGGAAAGTGAAGCCAAAGTATGTGAGGAATGCTTTCATAGGTTGGAGGCTGGGAAAGTTGCTGAGAGCGGAAGAGCACAGAGCCAAGACTGGACTGATTCTTTCCTGAACACACCCTAAATCTGCTCCAGTGACCCGGGACGCTTAACCTCCCCTCCTTCTCTCCCTCCCTCCTTCTCCTACCAAGGGACAAGCCAGTCAGCTCAACTCTAAACACTAAACCACCAGGACACACTCCGCTCACTTACGCCTTCATGTAAAAACACTGCAGGAATCCAGTCCACTCAACCAAAACATGGCTGTTTGCATGAAGACTGATGTGACTACAGGGTTGTTCACTAGACTTTGGGTCTATGGCAGGGCTTCCCAAAACTTTTTGGGCCCATGACCCCATGTTTATCAACAACATAAAATGTGCGACCCCACCATGTAAAAAAGTGATGTAATCAACGGCCTATGTTGACTTTTTTTTTAATTTTTTTTTAATTGGGGCTATAACAGACTATTACAAATCAGTCTGACAGTATGCTCGTCTGTGTAGAAAATAACATCATTGTTGATGTTATTTTCCCCAAGTCTGATTTAGTGCCTGGTCTTGTCCAATCTTTTAATGTGCATTGTAGAGGGCTTGTGGCCATTGTAGAGAGAAACAGAAGACACATACATCTTATCTTTCAGTGATGGGGTCATAATATGTTGTTAGCTTAAACGGTTGAAAAGAAAGATCCACATTTGTAGCGAAATGCTTGTGCTTCTAGTTCCGACAGTGCAGTAATATCTAACAAGTAATCTAACAATCCCACAACAACTACCTAATACACACAAATCTAAGTAAACCCTAGTTTGGGAAATGTTGGTCTATGGGGTGGAACCGTGGAGAAGATAGCATAACACCAACAGATATACTGGGTGCTTTGAACGCATTCTTAGTGTGTGTCATCTTTGGACGCAGCCATTTCCCATGCATGAGTGACAGAATATAGCTATGTTTATTTATGGGGTGGGAACTATGGGGCCGTGCATTATCATGCTGAAACATGAGGTGATGGCGGCAGATAAATGGGACGACAACGGGCCTCAAGATCTCATCGTGGCATTCAAATTGCCATCGATAAAATGCAATTGTGTTCGTTATGCCTGTCCATACTATAACCCCACCGCCACCATGGGGCACTCTGTTCACAACGTTGGCATCAGCAAACCACTCGTCCACCTGACGCCATACCTGCACAGTACAGATGAAATCGGGATTCATCCGTGAAGAACACAGTTCTCTAGCGTGCCAGCGGCCATCGAATGTGAGCATTGCCCACTGAAGTCAGTTACGACGCTGAACTGCAGTCAGGTCAAGACCCTGGTGAGGACGACGAACACACAGATGAGACGGTTTCTGACAGTTTGTGCAGAAATTCTTTGGTTGTGCAAACCTACAGTTTAAATGGTTCAGACCATCCTGCAGCTGAAGAAGCCAGATGTGGAGGTCCTGTGCTGGCATGGTTACACGTGGTCTGCGGTTGTGAGGCTGGTTGGACGTACTGCCAAGTTCTCTAAAAGGACGTTGGCAACAGCTATAGTGGACATTCCTGCAGACAGCATGCCAATTGTACGCTCCCTCAAAACTTGAGACATCTGTGGCATTGTGTTGTGGACCACACTGCACATTCTATAGTGGCCTTTTATTGTCCCCAGCACAACGTGCACCTGTGTAATGATCATGCTGTTTAATCAGATTCTTGATAAGCCACACCTGTCAGGTGGATTGATTATCTTGGCAAAGGAGAAATGCTCACTAACAGGGATGTAAACAATACACTTTTTGTGCATATGGACATTTTCTGGGATCTTTTATTTTTGCTCAGGAACCAACACTTCATATTTTTGTTCAGTATACATGGCCTCTTACAGCACGGCTACATCACTTTTTATCTCAGCAGCAGACCCTGGGAACTTTAGTTTCTACTAATTGTAGTTACAAGCCATCATTCTTCAGCATTTATCTGGTTAAGAGCAGAGCAAGAATTGAAGGTCATAGCTGGATTAACATCATCTTCAACTATTTATCTTAGTAGAATATACAGTATCTCACTGTTGAGGGTATGTGGTTAGCACTGAGCAGACAGAATTGCAGAGCCGTGCCTGGCGGAGTACAAAAGTAATACCTGGGCTTATTGTTGCTGAATGGAGTTATATCTCCAGGTATTACTGTAGCGGTATCTCCAGCCCTATGTCACTCCCATTAACCTTCTCACTCATCATCATTACAACTACTGAGGGGCTGGAAGGAATGAGGAGGGTGTGGGGCAGAGATAGCCAGGAAGAATATGCCAACGTCTGAGAATGCCTGGAGTAGTCTGCAGCTTAATTGTGGGTCTCTGTTTCTAAGTCGTATCCTCTTTCCGGGAGCGGTAACGACCATCGGTAAAAGCTCATCAGATAAAAATAGTGTTTATTATGACATTTCAACCTTTAGGTTGTTATCGGTTCTATCCGTCCATTATGAACACATGTTCTGTCACAGAGACATAAACGCATCACAACGCAGGACATTAGAGTGACCTTTAACCCCCGGCCCAGTTTATAGCTATCATTAGCAGGTCAGGGATCAGTATTGTAAATTACACATCAATCAGGAAATACAAGGGGGACTACTTCACGCAGTAAAAGTAAAAGAAAAACATTTCGGAGAGTGACAGGAGAGTACTGCCATACCGTAGCATCCATCACTATGAGCATCTAAAAACCCAGGCAAGAGGCTAACAGAGGGGAGATCATCTCCAGCCTGTCATAAATAATAGAGAAACCTGCTTAATGGATGTGAGGTTTGCAGCATCACACACAATAAACCTTGATGTGATTATTCTCCTAAAATTCCCCCACACCATGTATTGTCTTACATACGTCAATATACAGGGAAACTTAATATCTCAACTTGTTCTCATCCAGCTGCCATTTGCTCTTTCGCTCTGTGAATCACGAGGGGAGATGGATTTATTATGGAAACAACAGTCTGGGTCTCAGCCTGTCAGAGGGATAGGGGAGGGAGAGTGGAAGGGAGCCTCGAAGCTGTCAAGGTAAGCAACTCCTCCTCCCCTTCTTTTCAGAGGAGGAGGAGATGTCAGAAGGGGGAGAGATACAGAGGGGAAAGTAAGAGAGACAGGGAGGGAGGAGAAGGGAATGAGAGAGGGGGAAAGATAGGAAGGGTTGTATAAATTATGGTATTCAGAATGACACCTCAGTATACTAATTGTGTTTTTCTAGTTCTACAAAATGTCCTCATGCTTCCGTTTTTCCTCCCTCTCCTTTCCTCACTGTAGAGCTGGCTGAATCTGCTGACTGCAGTACTGTTTGGCCATCAGCACCAAATGAACATGATAAGAAGAAGCCTGCCTAATGGTCGGGAAAGAAGAACACAACAGCAAGGCTAGCAGAACATGCAAAGATAACTTGAATGTGGTCAGTATCTCAACAGAGTCGATGGGAAAACCGCGGCAATCCTCTCTTTCTCTTTTTGTCTTCCACATCTAGTTCAGACGGTAACAGCATATTCCTGGAGGAAATCAGCTCAGGAGAAATCTCACTCTCACGCTTCATCAAAAACAATATCTAAAAGCAATTCCCCAGTTTAGACAGTCTGGTTGGAGACACTAAATGTAATAGAAATGCAGGATATCCTGTTCCCTCATCGGTTGAGATCGTCACAACGCAATGGTAAAGCAGAGATTGATAGAGGAGAGTACGGGTATAGAGGAGAGGTGTATAGATTCTACAGCCATCATATCCCACACCACAGCCCCTTGCTGCAGGCAGTCTAACTACTCTACACATGCAATCAGACACCATCCTGGACATATTTATTCAGCAGATCATTTGTCCATCTGCTCCCCCCATCCCCTCCTCCCCTACTCGCTCTGTCTCTATCCATTTCCCTCTATCGTTCTCTCTTTCTCTCCCCTCCCTCTTTTCTTCTCTCTCCCGCTCTCTCTATCCAGAAATCAGCCACCTGCTCATCCAATTTAGTGAGATAAATTCCCCAGTATCTATTTTAATAGAGGAGTGTGCAGTCCTGTCTGCCTTCCTTCCTTTCTGTATCCTGCCTGGTTTCTCTCTCTCTGGTTGAATTAATGTCAGGTTTCAGACGGTGCACACGTATAGTACATACAGTATACAAGTACAATGGTAACACCCACACATTGTGTCAATCAAGTAACATGGTAATTGTCAATTATGCAAAGACAACAGGAATGCAGACGATCACACACTCACACACAATTATACACACACTCACACACAAATCTTTCTATGAGTAGCATGCAGGCATAACTCCCAGCTCTGACTGTGGCTGGTTTGATTCTCCGCACCAGGAATGAGAGGCATGTTAATCAGGGTGGAGGGCTGCCAGCTCAGCCATACACATCTCTCTCCCCTGTTATCGCTCTCTCCCTATCTCTCGCTCTCTTTATCCCCCTCTCTCGCTCTCTCTTGCTTTATCCCTCTCTCTCTCTCCCCCTTTATCCCTCTCTCTCTCTCCGTCAGTCTCTTTCTCTCCCTTATCTCTCATGTTACCACCTTTCTATCTCACTCCATCTCCCTCTGTCTACCATACCGTTCCATATATTTTTCTCTTCTCTCCCTTGTCTCCCATTTCCCTGTCTAATAATGCATTTTTCTCTGTGTTAGTGTGATGAGATTTGTGCTGGGAGGGGTGGTGGCAGTGGTAAATAGTTTATTTAGCAGGACTTCGTTAAGATCACTCATTCCTCTTTCTCTCCCTCTAGCTGACAGTTTTATTGCCCTCCTCTCCTCTTGTCTCTCTGACACCGCTCTGTACAGCCCTCTGTGCTGTTTACTACAGCGTTAATAGAGACTGGGTTATGCTGAGCAAATCTGGGTGGGTGGGAAGTAGGTTGCTGTAAAGATTTCAAGAGGTGTGTGTGTGTGTATATATATATGTAGAGGGTTATAGATTGAACCATGTCAGTCTTGACAGGAAGGTTGTGGGGGCTGGATGGGCAGGGAATGTTATATGACAAAGAGAAAAGGTTGATCCAGTTTTAGTGTTTACCGAGCCAGTTGCTAGGGAGATGCGAACCAAGGGACAG
This sequence comes from Salvelinus namaycush, assembly GCF_016432855.1. NCBI lineage: Eukaryota > Metazoa > Chordata > Actinopteri > Salmoniformes > Salmonidae > Salvelinus > Salvelinus namaycush. Next base: position 19,042,786 of record NC_052316.1, read on the forward strand.
TTTTAGTCAGAACAGAATCATAGACTGATAAAAGTGCAGCAGCAGCCATTCACAGTTAGCAATAATCATACACATGTTCAGACAGACAGAGAGGGAGGGGAAGAGAAGGAGGGACGGGGGGGGAGAAAAGAAATGAGTGCAAAGAGGAAGAGAAGGGTGGGAGACAGAAAATAAATAAAGGGGAACTATGGGTGAGAAAGAGAGGGGGGGGGAGAGTGTAAAAGAGCGGTGCAGTCAGAGAAAAAAGCGTGCCCATTCAATGCCCACATATGCGTGGAGGAGAGAGAGTTCACAAGAGTCACTCACACAATAATAATCAATAGACTGAGCTGAGTGATGGATTAAAGGAGACGCTTCTACGACCTGAATGATCTTGTCAGACCCTCCACAATGATATTATGGTTAACAGCTCCTTTTATTTATTTTAGTTTGCTGGTTTTTCTGCTCCGTCCGCACAATAAATAGGTTTAAAATGACATCCTCAGACCCTTCAAAATAATATCAGCAGGAGTTCCTGAGTTCCTTTATCAAAACATCCAATAATATCCCTGATTTACATAAGCCCCTGTACTCACGCTACTTGCCAGTTGGAGGGTTATTTGACAGGGTCATTTACTACCTGGCATCTCAAGGAGCGAATCAAATCAATAAAGCCATTTCACTCGAAATGGATTGGCCTCCGTTCCGTTTGGCAATTCAATTCTATGAAGAAGAAGAAAAAGTGCTGTAGAAAAGTCTCTGTGGGGTCCAGGCAGGCTAGGTGAGGCTGAAACTAGAGGAGAACAATTTATAACAACAGCACTTCAACATGTACAGCTCCATGTTGTAGTCAGACAGAGAAGAGACAAACAGGTATGTCCTTCATACTTCACAGGAATGTATTAAAGCCTATGATGGTTAAGGCTAGAGGTCGACCGATTAATCGGAATGGCCGATTAATTAGGGACGATTTCAAGTTTTCTTAACAATCGGAAATCAGTATTTTTGGACACCGATTTGGCCGATTAAAAAATAATAATAATAATTACACCTTTATTTAACTAGGCAAGTCAGTTGAGAACACATTCTTATTTTCAATGACGGCCTAGGAACGGTGGGTTAACTGCCTTGTTCAGGGGCAGAACAAGAGATTTTTACCTTGTCAGCTCGGGGATTCAATCTTGCATCTTTACGGTTAACTAGTCCAACGCTCTAACCACCTGCCTTACATTGCACTCCACGAGGAGTCTGCCTGTTATGCGAATGCAGTAAGAACCCAAGGTAAGTAGCTAGCTACCATTAAACTTATCTTATAAAAAACAATCAATATATCATAATCACTAGTTAACTACACTAGTTAACTACACAAACTACACTAGTTTATCTAACGTGTCCTGCGTTGCATATAATCGATGCGGTGCGCATTCGCGAAAAAGGACTGTCGTTGCTCCAACGTGTACCTAACCATAAACATCAATGCCTTTCTTAAAATCAATACACAAGTATATATTTTTAAACCTGCATATTTAGTTAATATTGCCTGCTAACATGAATTTATTTTAACTTGGGAAATTGCAACAGAGTCAGGGTATATGCAGCAGTTTGGGCCTCCTGGCTCGTTGCGAACTGTGTGAAGACTATTTCTTCCTAACAAAGACAGCCAACTTCGCCAAACGGGGGATGATTTAACAAAAGCGCATTTGCGAAAAAAGCACAATCGTTGCACGACTGTACCTAACCATAAACATCAATGCCTTTCTTACAATCAATACACAGAAGTATATATTTTTAAACCTGCATATTTAGCTAAAAGAAATCCAGGTTAGCAGGCAATATTAACCAGGTGAAATTGTGTGTAACGGCTGTCCTCGCTGACAGAAGGAGAGGACCAAAACGCAGAGTGGTTAGTGTTCATTATTTACTGAAAGTCAACAAAACACTTCAAAATACAAAACAACCAACAAACGTGACAAAACCGAAACAGTCCCGTGTGGCAAAAAACCTGACACAGGAACAAACACACGTGAAATCCAGGCTGCCTAAGTATGATTCTCAATCAGGGCCAACGATTGACAGCTGCCTCTGATTGAGAATCATACGAACACAAACATCCCAACATAGAAAATCACACATAGACAAACCCACCCAACTCACGCCCTGACCAACTAAATAAATACAAGACAAAAGAAAACAGGTCAGGAACGTGACATTGTGTCACTTCTCTTGCGTTCATTGCACGCAGAGTCAGGGTATATGCAACAGTTTGGGCCGCCTGGCTCGTTGCGAACTAATTTGCCAGAATTCTACGTAATTATGACATAACATTGAAGGTTGTGCAATGTAACAGGAATATTTAGACGTATGGATGCCACCCGTTAGATAAAATACGGAACGGTTCCGTATTTCACTGAAAGAATAAACGTTTTGTTTTTTAAATGATAGTTTCCGGATTCGACCATATTAATGACCAAAGGCTCGTATTTCTGTGTGTTGTTATGTTATAATTAAGTCTATGATTTGATATTTGATAGAGCAGTCTGACTGAACGATGGTAGGCAGCAGCAGGCTCGTAAGCATTCATTCAAACAGCACTTTCATGCATTATGCCAGCAGCTCTTCGCAATGCTTCAAGCATTGAGCTGTTTATGACTTCAAGCCTATCAACTCCCGAGATTAGGCTGGTGTAACCGATGTGAAATGGCTAGCTAGTTAGCGGGGTGCGCGCTAATAGCGTTTCAATCGGTGACGTCACTTGCTCTGAGACTTGGAGTAGTTGTTCCCCTTGCTCTGCAAGGGCCGCGGCTTTTGTGGAGCGATGGGTAACGATGCTTCGAGGGTGGCTGTTGTCGATGTGTTCCTGGTTCGAGCCCAGGTAGGGGCGAGGAGAGGGACGGAAGCTATACTGTTACACTGGCAATACTAAAGTGCCTATAAGAACATCCAATAGTCAAAGGTATATGAAATACAAATGGTATAGAGAGAAATAGTCCTATAATTCCTATAATAACTACAACCTAAAACTTCTTACCTGGGAATATTGAAGACTCATGTTAAAAGGAACCACCAGCTTTCATATGTTCTGAGCAAGGAAATTAAACATTAGCTTTTTTTACATGGCACATATTGCACTTTTACTTTCTTCGCCAATACTTTGTTTTTGCATTATTTAAACCAAATTGAACATGTTTCATTATTTATTTGAGGCTAAATTGATTTTATTGATGTATTATATTAAGTTAAAATAAGTGTTCATTCAGTATTGTTGTAATTGTCATTATTACAATTAATAAATAAATAAAGTCCGATTAATCGGCAGTGGCTTTTTTTGGTCCTCCAATAAATCGGTATCGGTATCGGCGTTGAAAAATCATAATCGGTTGACCTCTAGTTAAGGCACAACACAAGGCTGGGTGAGTGGCCTTCTGTCTATACAGTGTACAGTCGTGGCCAAAAGTTTTGAGAATGACACAAATATTAATTTTCAACGTTTGCTGCTTCAGTGCCTTTAGATATTTTTGTCAGATGTTACTATGGAATACTGAAGTAAAATTACAAGCATTTCATAAGTGTCAAAGCCTTTTATTGACAATTACATGAAGTTGATGCAAAGAGTCAATATTTGCAGTGTTGACCCTTCTTTTTCAAGACCTCTGCAATCCGCCCTGGCATGCTGTCAATTCACTTCTGGGCCACATCCTGACTGATGGCAGCCCATTCTTGCAGTTTGTCAGAATTTGTGGGTTTTTGTTTGTCCACCCGCCTCTTGAGGATTGACCACAAGTTCTCAATGGGATTATGGTCTGGGGAGTTTCCTGGCCATGGACCCAAAATATCGATGTTTTGTTCCGCGAGTCACTTAGTTATCACTTTTGCCTTATGGCAAGGTACGTCATCATGCTGGAAAGTTCGTCACCAAACTGTTCCTGGATGGTTGGGAGAAGTTGCTCTCGGAGGATGTGTTGGTACCATTCTTTATTCATGGCTGTGTTCTTAGGCAAAATTGTGAGTGAGCCCACTCCCTTGGCTGAGAAGCAACCCCACACATGAATGGTCTCAGGATGCTTTACTGTTGGCATGACACAGGACTGATGGTAGCGCTCACCTTGTCTTCTCCGGACAAGCTTTTTTCCGGATGCCCCAAACAATCGGAAAGGGGATTCATCAGAGAAAATGACTTTACCCCTGTCCTCAGCAGTCCAATCCCTGTACCTTTTGCAGAATATCAGTCTGTCCCTGATGTTTTTCCTGGAGAGAAGGGGCTTCTTTGCTGCCCTTCTTGACACCAGGCCATCCTCCAAAAGTCTTTGCCTCACTGTGCGTGCAGATGCACTCACACCTGCCTGCTGCCATTCATGAGCAAGCTCTGTACTGGTGGTGCCCCGATCCCGCAGCTGAATCAACTTTAGGAGATGGCCCTGGCACTTGCTGGACTTTCTTGGGAGCCCTGAAGCCTTCTTCACAACAATTGAACCGCTCTCCTTGAAGTTCTTGATGATCCGATAAATGGTTGATTTAGGTGCAATCTTACTGGCAGCAATATCCTTGCCTGTGAAGCCCTTTTTGTGCAAAGCAATGATGACGGAACGTGTTTTCTTGCAGGTAACCATGTTTGACAGAGGAAGAACAATGATTCCAAGCACCACCCTCCTTTTGAAGCTTCCAGTCTGTTATACGAACTCAATCAGCATGACAGAGTGATCTCCAGCCTTGTCCTCGTCAACACTCACACCTGTGTTAACGAGAGAATCCCTGACATGATGTCAGCTGGTCCTTTTGTGGCAGGGCTGAAATGCAGTGGAAATGTTTTTGGGGATTCAGTTCATTTGCATGGCAAAGAGGGACTTTGCAATTAATTGCAATTCATCTGATCACTCTTCATAACATTCTGGAGTATATGCAAATTGCCATCATACAAACTGAGGCAGCAGACTTTGTGAAAATTAATATTTGTGTCATTCTCAAAAGTTTTGGCCACGACTGTACAACACTAATTTATAACTAAAACAATCCCACACAGTCTCATTGATCACCTCTCATCAAGCCTCGAAAGACCTATGCTTTACAACACACATCCATTCTTCTCCCTGTCTGCTCCTGGAGATTTAAGAGTATAAAACCTATTTATTGTCCAAATCACAGAGTAAGTGATGTGCCATTGATTGGTGTTTTCCCAGGGCCTTCTGACCGGAGATTCCCTGCTGCTTCTGTTGACAGATGCACCAATTTATGTACACAGAAAGGAGAGGGTCAAACAAAACCCAGACAACACACATCCTGCACAGCTCTCTCAAGACACCCACATTCCGACAAGTTCCTCAATAGAGACGTAGAATAGATTTCCATTCATCTTGTGTTACTCATTGTAGTAGCTAAAAATGATAATTTCTGAAGATTCTGGTACCGCACTATTGATAAACAGAACATGAATAGTGACAGAACAGTACCATCCACAGTGTGCTACTGGTACACATCCTAGCTGGTGGAAAGCATGTACAGCTCAAATGCCAATTAAAGTTGAAGTATTGCACAAGACCTAGTAAACACGATTGATTAAACAACTTCGGCAGGCTGTTTATTGATTATCTCCAAGGTTCAACTTGAGCAGAGCGCCCAGGGCCATACAGCCATACTGTGTATTGAGCTACAGACTGGGTCTCTGTCTGTGTGAAACAGGCCCCTACTATTCAATATCCCCTAGTAATGGTTTCTTCATTTTCTATCAGTCCACTGGTTCGGGTTCTATCCCATCCATCATTCCCAGGACTATTGTCTTACCAGCACAGATAGAGGAGATAGATAGAATAAAGGCACTGCTCTGGTTAGATCTGACTAAAATCCAACTTTGCCCAACATTAACCATTCACCACCCAACATTCACCATTTACCATTCTGCAACATGCCTCACTTGGAGATCTGATGCAACTGAAGGACAGAAGGGCGCCTGTCAAGCAAGGAAAGTCTGATTTGAATTGGTTACAGAGATTTGATATTAATCCAGAGGTGAGAATAGGAAAGATGGAGAGCACAAGAGAGAGGGAGAGAGAGAGAAAGAGGGAGAGAGAGCCGATAGGGAAGGGGAGAGAGAGAGGGCCGATATGGAAGGGGGGAGAGAGAGGGAAAGAGAGGGAGCCGATAGGAAAGGGGAAAGAGAGAGAGAGAGAGAGAGAGAGAGATAGAGAGAGAGAGGTGATAGGGAAGGGGAGAGAGAGGGGGAGGGAGAGGGAGAGAGGAAGAGGGAGAGAGCCGATAGGGAAGGGGAGAAAGAGGGAGAGAGAGAGAGGCGATAGGGAAGGGGAGAGAGACAGAGGGGGAGAGAGAGGGGGAGAGAGAGAGAGAGAGAGGGAGAGAGAGAGCCGATAGGGAAGGGGAGAGAGAGAGAGCCGATAGGGAAGGGGAGAGAGAGAGAGCCGATAGGGAAGGGGAGAGAGAGAGAGCCGATAGGGAAGGGGAGAGAGAGAGAGCCGATAGGGAAGGGGAGAGAGAGAGAGCCGATAGGGAAGGGGAGAGAGAGAGAGAGCCGATAGGGAAGGGGAGAGAGAGAGAGAGCCGATAGGGAAGGGGAGAGAGAGAGAGAGCCGATAGGGAAGGGGAGAGAGAGAGAGAGCCGATAGGGAAGGGGAGAGAGAGAGAGAGCCGATAGGGAAGGGGAGAGAGAGAGAGAGCCGATAGGGAAGGGGAGAGAGAGAGAGAGCCGATAGGGAAGGGGAGAGAGAGAGAGAGCCGATAGGGAAGGGGAGAGAGAGAGAGACGATAGGGAAGGGGAGAGAGAGAGAGACGATAGGGGAGGGGAGAGAGAGAGAGCCGATAGGGGAGGGGAGAGAGAGAGAGCCGATAGGGGAGGGGAGGGAGAGAGGGAGAGAGAGCCGATAGGGGAGGGGAGAGAGAGAGAGCCGATAGGGGAGGGGAGAGAGAGCCGATAGGGGAGGGAGAGAGGGAGAGAGAGCCGATAGGGAAGGGGAGGGAGAGAGCGGGGGCATAAAATAAATTTAGAGTCAGAGATGACAGAGGGAGATAAAACCAAAATAGAGAGAGCTTGATGGAAAGTGGTGGAGACAAATGGAAAGATAGGAGAAGGCAGCCTCCCCAGCGCTGTGGTAATACCGCTCTCTCTCTGAAACAATTCTGCTCATGACAAGATAAGGACAGCCATCACAACCTGAGCCTCCATTTTTTAACTCCTCCCGAGTGGCAGCTAAATAACACTGCCAAAATTCCTCTCTCGTCTCGTTTGCTAGCTATCAAATTCTGCTATTGTTCAAGCTAAAGTAAGAAGGAGAAAAACAGACGGAGAGGGGGCGACAGAAGCAACACTGGCTTTAAATGGAATTTAATGGCATTTGCTGTAGAACAGACACAGGACATCAGTTTACATTGTGTTGTATTAAAGACAGGGTTTATGACTGCCTTAAGTCCTTAATGATGCAGCCTCGGTCCATTTCTCTCAGAGCGGATGGCCAGAGCTGTAGACAAGGGATCAGACCGGTGAAATGTATGGGCTATGCGCTTTGAAATGGCTGCCCACCACAGCCAAAGAGATCAGAATAATTTATTCTCCAAGAGACATGTTAGAGAGAGAGGAGTGAGGGTAGGGGTGGAGGATGTTTAACGGCTGCAGTTTACAAATCAAGCACAGAGTCATGGCGCCTAATTCCCAGAGTCAATCAGAGGAAGAACCTCCCTCTCTCTCTTTCTCCCGCAGTCTCTCTTCGCCACCCCCTACTCCCCCGGCCTATCTCGCCCCCATTTCTCTGCCGTTCAGTCAGGATTGCTGCGTCCACACTGCCAATGGGCGCTATGGCAACAAGACATTCCCTCTAAGTGTCTCGGCATATGTGAGTGTCAGTGTGAGACGTGTGTGTCTGCCTGAACGTTTGTCTAATCCTCTGCCTATTATTTTACTGGTCTGATATGATAGGGAATAAATGCTAAATGTGTTCCGGCTGAGTATATAGGCTAAATATGCTTACATCACCAAAATAAAACATCAAGGGAAGCAAACGTATTCCATATCCTATGGGACAAGCCATTTCAGTACATCTGCTTTGAAAAGAAAACAGAAAAAAATCATCTAAATTACTTTTTTTTGTCTGTTTTTATATCTGTAACCCATCAACAGTTTCCCTGACTGCTTTTGAACCATTATCCTGCCCTGTCAGCCAGGGCTGATTTCTGCCTTGGGCCTAGATTAAATGAGAATGTGTTATCCTCTGCTCACGGTAGTGTACAAGTTACCTCTAATGGTCCCATACTTCCCAGACCATCGCTGAGGATTCGCACCCATTAATTTAAACCCTTTACAGATGATGTGAAAGTTGCTAAGTATTTTCTTCGGGTGAAAAAGCGCACGGTCAGAATGTTTTGATTTGGATCAGAGTTCTTGCTTACTGGAAAAACAAACCCAGTAACTAGTGAGCTCCAACTTGTCTTTCAAGGATGTGAAAAACTGAGGGCGGAAGGCAGCGCTCCCATTGAAGTGTCCTGCTCCAGCTCCAGGTCTTATCTCAGGGCCCTGCAGGACAATCCCTAGCCCAGGGAGAGACAGCCGCTCAGTGGTAGAGGCAGCAAAGTAATGAGGCTGCTCCTACGGAGCTTTGGAAAGATGTTACGCACAGAAGTCTCAAGCCCAGAGAGCTACTTTCAAGTGATCCCAAGAAGAGCCTGGCTCTGCCTTGCAGACTGCGATGGGGATGCAAGTATGATGCATGTATTGGGGTGACCAGATGTTGAGATTTACATCCCATTAATATGCCCTCTTACATTGGGAAGGAGGAGGCTTGTCAGAGAGCTGACACGGTTTTCTGATCTGATGCAGCCACGGTGTATTAGAGAATAGAGGTGCTTTGATAACAGGGAATTTCTTCTCCAAGCTTTGATTGCATGAATATCAAAGGCACCAAACAGAACTAAGTGACTGGTGAGTGTCAGATGAAACGTCTACAAAATGTACAGTTTACGCATTACTCACAAATAACACTGAAATATAGCCTGCAGTTTAAGGCTAGTTATATGGAAATATAATTATGTTGGAAAAAATAGCATTACTGTAATGACAAGTAGGAGTTGTTTAGAATGCGACCTGCAGAGTTGAGGATGACAAACAAGGCTGAGGTCTCTCTCTCTTCTCTTACTCAGTCCACAGCAGCACTTACTGAAAACACATTTGAGGTCTGATCACGCTCTCCGGTAGCACATGTATCCTTGACTAAAGATGCAAATTACTGTTAAATCTATGGAAATGGGGAGTATTAGGGAGGCGGTACGGCCTGGTTTCTCCAGGGCATGTTCTCTGCACTCCTGTACCTGCGGATAGAGAGGGGGCAGAGATTTCTCCCTGTGATCCACACTACAGTATGACAGCTTCCTTCCCACTGCCAAACACTTATTGGACGGCAGCCTTCGCAATCCTCCACAGCATCATTATAATCAGACCCACCATCAATTAACAACCTCATCTGAGTCAATCAGAAGATGATTCAGTGTCAGCTCTTTCCCATCATCCTCCTCCTACTCAGAAAGAGTGAGGCCACGTGCTGTGTCATGATGTTCTGTTATACGTCAACTGGAATGTGCGGGGATGAAACTCCTATCTCTTATTCAGTCGGTCAGATGGTCCAATGGTCAGTTGGTCAGAGGGTTGAGTGGCTGTTGTGGGCTGGGGCGTGACCCCTGTGTCTGTCTGTCAGAGTGTTGGTACAGTGTTGATAGCCCCTCCTGCTCCAGCTCGGCTGTGTGAGCTAACCCTGTCACTCAGACCCCAGCCCCGGCTAGTCTGTCAGTGCTGCGGGGGGGGGGGGGAAGAGATTGAATGGCTAGAGCCCTGGAGGCTTGAGGAGAGGAGGAGGGGGTATTCTGCCACTCTAGCAGCCTGGCATCAGCCCAACCCTGGGCCTGTATGGAGGCGGAGTGACAACATCTGATCCAACCAATCATGGTGTACCGGCCCCTTCTACCGAGCTGTCGATGTCACGTGAAGTGCGAACACGCAAAACCTGCTGCCCTCCTAAAATGGCACGGTGAGTGTCATCCAGCTTGCCCCGGTGAGCTGTCCGCGCAGGCTCTAACGGATCTCTATTGATCATCCCATTTCCTCTTTATCTTTAATCAAAAGCTTGAGAAACTCTGATGTTTAATTAATGAGGTGCTGAGAGAGGCCCACTCACAGGCTCCAAGAGCCCGCTTTAATTCATTATTAATGAACGCACGCTAATTATCCAAGTGCCGCGTCGTGCGCCATGGCGTTCGGACGGGAGAGCGAGAAAAAGAGAGACGGAGAGAGAGAATCAGAGTGAGAGAGTGGGAGGAGGCTTGTCACCTGTCCCCTTCATCCACATCCAATCCATCTCCATTTCATCACCACTCATCTCCATTGCAACAAACTTTCTCTCTCCTTTTTATCCGCTTATTAAAGCACTTTTATATGCTCGGGGAGGGACAGAGTGAAGAAGGGAAGATGGGATGGAAATAAAGAAGAATAATGCATCAGGGCTCATGCTCTGTGTGTGAATATATATATGTGGGCTCAACTTCTCCTTTAATATCCACTCATGAAATCATCAGAAAGTTCTTCAGAGAGCTGCTGCTGTGGATCCCCGAACTTAATAAGAGATGGGCCTGGGACGGGTCGTTTGCTGCAGATGGATGGGCTGCTCCTCTCTAACATGGGCCCATCTGTAGGTGTAGTGACCCACATGCCACTGCCTAATGCCCATTGATTCATCACTAGGCTGTGTGACGGTGCTGCTGGGGAGGACTGCAGGGAAACTAGGATGGCTGATCAGATCCACAGCTCCAGCACCTGACTCACTGTTACTGGCTCCTGCTGCTGCTGATGCAGAGACTCTCTCAGTAACAAGGTGTGTTCAGTGTCTATGGAGCACAGAGCATTTGACAGCATTGGCCCCATGATCTCACATCCAGATTATGAATTGTATTTCTACTGAATTTATTCAACATAGAATCCTACAAAATTGTATTAGAATAAAGTTATACGATAGTTATGGGAGAAGTTACTTTTTCTTCACATGCTCACTGTGCCTCACGTCTCTGGTGCCTGTTCTGCCTTTCCCTCACCTCCTCCCTCTCTCCTATTCCCTCTCCCCTATTCCCTTCTTTCCCCACACTGTGCAGAAATGAGATGGAGGAGAGGAGTTGTGACTGCAGCACGTTGCCCTCTGAGTTGGATCCTCCTATACCACACTGATCTCCTTGCCTAACACTCCAAAGTTCCCTCCATCATCCTGTCCTTCAATAATAAACACTGTAACCTCTCCTCTTCCTCCTCTCTGTCTTGTTCCTCGTCACCTTGGGCAAGCTGAGTCTCCTCTGGCCATGCTATCCTCAATCTCCTCTGCACATCTCCCTGGCTGCTGTCCTTTCTTCCTCTCCCTCTCTCATTCCCTCTCTCTCTCCCTCCCTCTCTCCCTCCCTCTCTCTTCGCCCTGGGCCTCCATTCACCCCATCATCTCAACGCACCCTCTGTTCTCTACCCAGGATGCATTGTGCCTCCTCCCCCTAACCTCTCAACTGACTGTGACCTTGGCTTCTTAGCTGAAATGGAATCCAGTCAGATAAAAATCAGAAACTCACATGATCTCAAATTACCCTCTAATGGTGCTGATGAAGGGATCTGTGTGGGACCGGAGCAGGCTGGGGCCAGAGTGAACGACCAAGTTGAACATTTACGAGTTAGTTAAAGATCTACGGTTAATCCGATCCTTGCCTATAACTCTGGTCCTATAGCATCAATAAACATAACACAACGCATGCAAAACGTTAATCAAATTCTCCCATATACTAAACGTTTTCCTAAAACTTTCAAAATAACAAATTCTGTTATTGCGGGTTCGAAAATCCTTCATGAATATTACACACGGAGATACAGTTGCACCAATCTACAGGGAACAGGAAGTGGTTGGTAGATAAAGTGGTATCTCTGATGACACCATCCTAACTGACTCATTCTTCTCCGTGTGGCACAACACTGAAATGAAAAATTAACAAATCAACTAAGCATGTGTTTGAAAAACACATTTCCCCCCCAAAAGCTATAAAACAGTGCCCATTTTCTGTGAAATCGAAACAGACGTTTGCCCCCCCCCCCCTGTACAGTACTATTTCATTACAGCGTGGCCAATATGTTAGAGTAATCAGGAGCTTTCCCTGCTTGTATTGCCATAGTGAGCTGTACTGTACCAGCCACTATGAAGACCTCATATCCTGCCTGGTGTCACAGTGCATCTTTCCCATCTCAGCAGTGGCCTGCCCATTAGGGTGTTGGGGGCGGTGCCCCAATTGTGATTGGTCAACAAAAAAATGTATTTTTTTTTTAAAGAAAGAAAAAAAACAAGAGTCGAAGGACAGAGGGATACACTAGCTAGAACCTTCTCATCGCGGATCTGGTAGGACAAAAAAGCATGGCCAATTTTGTTTCCCCCATGTTGTTCATCAGGTTCTACTGTAGGTGACAGGGCGACATGTTGAGTGGACTAAAACAGCATAAAACCGGGTGTATCACAAAGCATCATCATATTAATTAGCCAGCAACAGTAATTGTGAGAAACATTGAGAAATGGTTTGGTCGATTTCTTTTGTCAAATTAACCAGTTATCTACCTTTGATAGTTGGTAGCTTGCTAGTTAGTTAGCTCCCATGCCAATTTCAAGTCTTTCTAAACTAATATCTGACTAACTAAGAAATATGAAGTTATGTAAGTTAACTGGCTAGTGCATCATGCTTTGTGACATTATGTTAGCTAGTTATCCACAGAAAGATACAACTGTGGCAATGAACGCCACAAAATCCACCTTTTTAACACACAGGGTATCTTATGACTGGAAGAAAACATTTACTACAGGCTGTGGTGCTTCCACTACCATATCTTCACTAGCATCACTTTCTCAATTATTTTAATCGCCTCCGCATAGGAGATTTGATTGAACTTTTTCCACTTCAATCTCCTTCACCCTCACAGGGCACTCCAGGAACTCGGGATCATGATTCCCACCACAATTGTAACACGGTCGTCTTTCTACATACCGTTCTTCTGCACACACCTGAAACATGGCCAGATCCTTTACAATTCTTACACTGCAGTGGGTTTGGGGACGAAAGCTCTTACAGGGTATCTTACATTACCAAGCTTCACATGAGTAAGTATTTGCTCTTTATCAAAAAACAACAGGACCGACAGACTTTCTTCTATATCTCCATTCACCCAGCGGGTCAGACTCTGGGCACCAACCACACCAGGAATTCTCTTCAGGTATTCAACCTGAACATCCGTCGTCGCCCCTGAGATGACTCCTTTGTCAGGTGCTCTACTCTGAAGTTCAAAACACAAAACTTCTGTTGTCCGGATTATTTTGAGGCTCACTGCAATCTTCCTCTGTTCTTCAGAAATACAATGAATCAAAATAAGACCACTCCTGGTCACTCTAACAGACTCCACTTTTCCCAGCGCATACCATTTGACCCCGCAAACGGGTCTCCCACATATGCATGCGTACTCAACAAGAAGCGATTCATTATCATTCATACAGATATCCTCCACTCCAATTTTAGACAATGTCCTTTTTTTCCAGTTATCGATACTAGTGTTGTCCATTCAGAACATCCGTCTTCCCCAATCTTGGGGATAATGAAGACAGCCAAAGAGACATAGATTGTTCAAGATATTTTGGGTGACCAATAGACCTCTTGTGCTCTAAGACAGGGCGGTAGGCTATAGCCATAAGGTAATGTCTACTGCGGAGTGTAAAGGCATGCTGTATGGCTCGTAGTACAGTCTCCATAGTGCACAGCCTCTAGTCTAGTGCATAGGGAAGTAGAGTAGAAGGCCCAGTGTATAGTGCCCTGGCCACTGAGTGTGTTGTCTTTGTCCATAGTGAAGTACCTGGGCCTGCTGGCCATGTCCAAGATACTGAAGACTCATCCCAAGTCTGTCCAGTCCCACAAGGACCTCATCCTGCAGTGTCTGGATGACAAGGACGAGTCCATCCGCCTGAGGGCTCTAGACCTGCTCTACGGCATGGTGCGGATAAGGGAAAGGGGGATTTTAACTCATCATCCATTTCCGACATCTTTCTCCCAGGCCCATAGTTTAGGGTTCAGTTTAAAATCACATTTTAACTCCCGAGTGGTGCAGCGTTCTAAGGCACTGCATCGCAGTGCTTGAGGCATCACTACAGACCCGGGTTCGATCCCAGGCTGTGTCACAACCGGCCGTGACCGGGAGTCCCATAGGGCGGTGCACAATTGGTCCAGCGTCGTTCGGGTTAGAGGAGGGATTGGCCGGGGGAGCTTTACTTGGCTCATTGTGCCCTAGCAATTCCTTGTGGCGGGTCGGGTGCCTGCAGGCTGACTTTGGTGTTTCCTCCGACACATTGGTGCAGCTGGCTTCCGTGTTAAGTGAGCGTGTTAAGAAGCGTGGTTTGGTGGGTCATATTTCGGAGGTCGCATGACTCGTTGGGGAGTTGCAGCGATGAGACAAGATCGTAATTGGATTGCAATTGGATATCATGAAAAAGGGGGTAAAATACAACAAAAACATTTAAAGAGCAATTGTAGAAATAGGCAGGCTTTATGACTCTGTAGCTGTGGTAACTAGTGAGGACCGTTCTCCATGGTGCACTCCTTTGTTCATGAGCTGGCTGCTTGTTCTAAATAGTATGCTAAAGTGAAATAGGTGCATTGATGCTGTTGTTCAAATGCACAAATTGCTTTGTATATCTTCTCAAAGAAACTACCGGTAGTTCGAAAAGTTGGCATCATATTTCTGTCATGCTGCTTTGTTGACAACTCCAGCCACCTTGCGCCCCGGGTATTCAGCCAATCAGCGGCCGTCGCTGTCCCCTCTCAAACAACCAGGCTGATACCGCTGATGGCTCTCCCTGTCGTTACTGTCACTCAGCCGCAGGCCGCACTGCCAGTGTCCACACCAGACAGGAGATACAGGCATATAATAGGCCGCTCTGTGCTAGAGATAGACAGTAAACATATTTGTTTTCAGTTGAGACTACTTCTGGGTAAAAAACACTCACAGGGCTCAGCCTGAGCAAACACAGTAACACGCACACTGAGTCTGAGAAACGCTGGAGACTCAGTCTAACAGTCTCCAGCCAGCTCCCTCTTTTTACTGCAGCCCCCCCAGCCCGGCTCCACGACCCTGCCCCCATCCACCCCCTCCCTGACCATGGACTAAATATAGTGGTGGGCTGGGGCCCGGGCTGTCTGATGGGCTCCATTATCTGCCTGTGGGGCTCTTGTGTTCTTCCATGATGACTGATCTGCACCTGTCTCCCGCCTGGCTTCCCTATGCCACTCAGGTCAGCATAAATATAGCCGCACTCCTAATCCAAGTACCTCTTTCAAACCTCACTTGGAGCTACACTACATGACCAAAGGTATGTGGACACCTGCTTGTCCAACATCTCTTTCCAAAATCCTGGGTATTAATATGGAGTTGTTCCCCCAGTCAAGTTCTTCCACACCGATCTCAATAAACCATTTCTGTATGGACCTCCCTTTGTGCATCGGGGCATTGTCATGCTGAAACAGGAAAGGACCTTCCCTAAACTGTTGCCACAAAGTTGGAAGCACAGAATCATCTAGAATGTCATTGTATGCTGTAGTGTTAAGATTTCCCTTCACTGGAACTAAGGGGCCCAAACCATGACAAACAGCCCCAGACCATTATTCCTCCTCCACCAAACATTACAGTTGGCACTATGCATTGGGGCAGGTAGCGGTCTCCTGGCATCCGCCAAACCCAGATTCATCCTTCAGACAGAGATTGTGAAGCGTGATTCATCACTCTAGAGAACGCGTTTCAACTGCTACAGAGTCCAATGGTGGTGAACTTTACACCACTCCAGCCAATGCTCGGCATTGCGCAAGGTGATCTTAGGCTTGTGTGCAGTTCTTGTGCTGCTGTTGCTCCAGAGGCAGTTTGGAACTCGGTAATGAGTGTTGCATCCGAGGACAGACGATTTTTATGCGCTTCGCGCTTCAGCACTAGGCGGTCCCATACTGTGAGCTTGTGTGGCCTACCACTTCGCGGCTGAGCCGTTGTTGCTCCTAGACATTTCTACTTCACAATTACAGCACTTACAGTTGACCGGGGCAGCTCTAGCAGAGCAGACATTTGAGAAACTGACTTGTTGGAAAGGTGGCATCCTATGACAGTGCCACATTGAAAATCCCTGAGCTCTTCATTAAGGCCATTCTACTGCCAATGTTTGTCTATGGAGATTGCATGGCGGTGTCCTCAATTTTATACACCTGTCAGCAACGGGTGTGGCTGAAATAGCCGAATCCACTAATTTGAAGGGGTGTCCACATACTTAAGTATATATAGTGTAGGTAGAAGTGTAATAGCCAGCTTCGGGTTAAACTTTCCCTAACCCGATAACTTTTATAGAGACACTATGACATTATACTGGCCAGAAATAACAAATGCTCCTCCATTAGCACCGGTGAGATGCCAATCAGAAGTTATCCCCCCCACCCATGATTTCATTCACAGTGGCTAAAATGTGGCTATCTTTAGAAAATCACACAAGCTAACATCAATATTTGTATTGGTTGGAAAACTCTTATCAAAACCTCTGACTGGATGAATGAGAGGTGATGTGTCTTTCTTTGCTTTATGCAAATCCTTATTGACAGGAGGCACAAGAGATTAGCAGCCTGACAGACAGTATTATATTATGGTCTGTCTGTCTCCTTTGCTCTGTCTGGTGGTGACAAAATGTCCAATACTGCAGGCAGAGAAAACCTTTGCAGCGCTGGCTGCAGCCCGAGCCCCCACGGGAGAATGACTTGCTGAGGTAATAAAAAGGGAATGAGATGGAGTGATTAGGAAAATGTCATGGAGTCCCTGCAAGGCATCTCAGCCTCACTTGTTGCAAATGCCAATCAGGGTTATCTCCTACAATGGCCAATCGCTCTTACCTGCAGCCCAGAGAAAACGAGCCGATTCCCCATAACTGGGTCGCTCCACCAATTCGGTGCGTTTTGAGAATTGTAACACTGTCAAAAAAAAATAATGGATTTCACTTCATTTTAATATTCTGTCACAAAGACCACATGTTCAACTTCATTAAAAAAGGCCAAATCAGCAGTAAACTGACAAATAGTATAAAAGCAGGTGATCTGGTTCTCTATCATTTGACTATTAGATGTTCAATGTTTCTTTTGAAAGAAAAAATATTTAAAACGAGAGTTCCGTTCACGTAACAAAGTTGACCTTAAAATGAGGGACAATTAAATCACTAATCACATGAAATAAATAATCTTCAGAAATGACCAAATAAACAAAATAACTAAGGCTTTACAATGATGTTGAAAATGTTGGGTTAATATCTTCCTAGAAGTCGCAGAGGGTGCACTGAGGAACATGTCAAAATGCTGAATTTTAGCACATTAGATGTATTGAATTGTCTATGGGGTCTATATTAAAAAGGCACTTCATTTAATATAACAGGCTTTTAAAAATCAATATTGGTGCACAATTAAAATATCAAAGGGACCCAAAAGGCCCTCTTTCCATGGAACAACTGTTCTTAACAGATAGCATATGCCTATAAAAAAGGCTATTACATAAATGGAAACAGGTCATTATGATTGCAGAAGTTACATTTACAGACCTCTATGGTTATGTTACGCTGTATCGGGCCCAAAACATCCCAATGATAAAACTGTCTCCACCACACCACTACACTCACAGCATATTCTCCCCCGTCTCTGTTACCGTGGAAACTGTTAGCCCTGTTGGAAAAGCAATTCTATTATAGTAAGAGGAGGATAGGCAACCAGTTCCAGTTCCCTCAGTCAGCAAACAGAACTATAAAACATGACTTAAAACAGTCACAGAGAGAGAGAGAGAGACAGCGAGAGAGACAGCGAGAGAGACAGCGAGAGAGACAGCGAGAGAGACAGCGAGAGAGCGAGAGAGCGAGAGAGATGTGGAAGATAAATTGAATCATACCTGGTCAGTGTGACCATGAGAGAGAGAGATGAGGTGTGGAAACATAAAGAACAGGATGTGTTAAACAGCAAATGGCATAAGATAGAGACCACCATTGCATATAAATGACTCCTACTACACGTGATTATAGACAGTACTGCAGGTCTGAGCATGGAGACAATGGAGAGTCAGGAGCCCTAAATTGGTTAAGCAGATTGTCAGATGTAACTATGCCTCCCTCTTATATACATTCATTCAATGCCTCATCTTCACAAATGATAATGGACCTAATGAGTCACTCCATTTGTCTTCCGTCTTATGCCCAAAGCAAAATCCCCTCTCCTTCTCCCTCTCTTCCTTTCTTTTTTCCATTTCTTTTTTCTTCTCATTCTACTTAACACCCCCCACCCCCTCTTAACACAACTCCCATCACTCCTAAGTAGTTGTGTTACTAACAGAGAGGAGAGTGCCAGGCGTCCTCCATACTGGGTCTATACAGGTTGAGGAAAATAGGGGACAGGGTGGAAGGCAGACAGCCAGTGAAGGTCACAGTGGTGCCTGGGGGACAGTGGAGAAAGGCACGAGTGGAGCGAGAGGAGCTACAGATGTAGGAACTTAATGTGTTCACCCTGTTGCAGAAGAACTTTCCTGCAATGCAGGAAATGTAAAACTTGTAGTGTATTTGCGGTTTAAAAAGGCTTCTGAAGTTTGTCATTTCCATTTAGAAATTTCAGACTCGATTTTCCCTTACGCAAAATCTATCAACCCCTACATAAATGTCTGTTAACTATAATCCACATTTCCTGTTGCTACAGGACTATTTTCCTGCTATTGCAAACTGGCTCAAATTAAGATCCTACACCTGTAGTGGCTAGGATCAAATACTAATCAATACCAAGCACATGCTCTCCGAGGGCTTGGGCTCAGCCATGTCCTCTTCACACTATTCCTGCGATGAGCACCATGGATCAGGTTACTCTCCTTTGGCCCATAGCGGGGGAGAAAACAGCTGTCTCAACGACATCGCCTTTCAAATAGACGTTCCTCCCAGTAATGCTGCTGGATGCATTGTTCCTGAGTTGGCAATTATGTGTTATGGGGATGAGGCCAAATAGTCTGTTTGTGAGCGCATGTATAGGCGTGTGCCAAGTAGAGAGAAAAAGAGAGGGAAAGAAAGGGAGAGCGAGAGAGTGAGGAATGAGCGGTGTTTAGAAAGAGAGAGAATGAGAGAGAGAGAGAGAGAGAGAGAGAGAGAGTGAGGAATGAGCGGTGGTTAGAAAGAGAGAGAATGAGAGAGAATGAGAGAGAGAGAGAGAGAGAGGAATGAGCGGTGGTTAGAAAGAGAGAGAGAGAGGGAGAGAGAGAGAGAAATGAGCAGTGGTTAGAGAGAGAGAGAGAGAGAGAGAGAGAGAGAGAGAGCGAGAGAGAGCGAGAGAGAGAGAGAGAGAGAGAGCGAGAGCGAGAGAGAGCGATGTGGTTAGAAAGAGAGAGAGAATGAGAGAGAATGGAGAGAGAATGGAGAGAGAATGGAGAGAGAGAGAGAGAGAGAGAGAGAGAGAGAGAGAGAGAGAGAGAGAGAGAGAGAGAGAGAGAGAGAGGAATGAGCGGTGGTTAGAGAGAGAGAGGAGAGAGGAGAGAGGAGAGAGGAGAGAGAGGAGAGAGAGAGAGAGAGAGAGAGAGAGAGAGAGAGGTGGTTAGAAAGAGGGAGGAAAGGCTTATTTTGAGAAAAGGTGAAACTAGATTGTGGTATATCAGCTCTCCACCACTCGAGGGCTTCCTCTCCAGAGATGTTTCACCCTCTTCTTTCCATTTATATTCCTTAAAATTGAAGATAGTGGTGTGTGTGAGAGTTTGAGTTTGTGTGCGTCTGTGAGAGTGTGTTCCTGCATGTGTGCATGTGTGCATGTGCGTCAGAAAGAGAAATCGTCAGAATACTGGGTTAGTGTGTGTGTGTGTGTGTGTGATTATAGGCATGTGTGTAAAGCCCAGGCAGGCTCTGTTCTTTCATCCCCTCAGCCAGAGGAGTCTCATTGATCCCTGTATCTAGCAGGCACAGAGTGCCAGAGTGAGAAACCCTGATCCCCACAGCTTCATGACCTAGCCCTCCATCCAGTCTCTCAGAGATCTGCCTTCATTCTTACTCATAGCACAATCACTCTCTCAGCCCCAGATGTCTCTGCATATCCCCAACCCCCAGTCCCTCTGACCACCCTTCCTGCCCCCATTCCAGCTCCTATCCTTCTGCCCACCATTCTAGCCATGAGTCCCTCTACTCTCCCTGCCTGTCTCCAGCCCAATTATTACTCTGCCAATCCCTTTGTCTCCAGGAGGTGGAGGTGTCTATATCTCTCTCCCAAAACCAGCCCCATGCAGCCACAACCCCAGTCTGTCTCTCCCCAAGCCAGGCAGCCCCAGTCCCATGCAGCCTCAGCCTGTCTCTCCCCAAGCCAGGCAGCCCCAGTCCCATGCAGCCTCAGCCCCAGTCTGTCTCTCCCCAAGCCAGGCAGCCCCAGTCCCATGCAGCCTCAGCCCCAGTCTGTCTCTCCCCAAGCCAGGCAGCCCCAGTCCCATGCAGCCTCAGCCCCAGTCTGTCTCTCTTCAAGCCAGGCAGCCCGTCTCTCACTTTGTCTCCCCAGGGAGGTAGAGGGGGAGGAGAGGTAGAGGCAGGGAGAGTAATCTGCCGCTCCACAATACAGCCCTATAATCAGGGGCTTTGCAGGGGTTTCACCTCAAAGTTCACACCACATACAAGAGAGAGATACCACCTGGAGAAATAACAACGCCATCTGCCCATCCCCTTTCTTTCACAGTCCGAGCAGAAAGTACTAACCTGTTCATACGGCTGGGAGTGTGAGAGGAATACAAATGTGCAAGTAGCCTACGTTACAGGGCTCCATCAGTCCCTCCCTTCACTTGACCTTCCATTATGCAGTCTTAGTCGCATCTCCGCTCTCAGACTCCCCAACACAGTGTCCACATTGGGAGAATAAATCCTAGATTTGATCTTCATCTTGCCCTGTGATCTTCACATCACGCCATAAAGGGTTTACCCAGGAACTTGTCTATTGGTGGAGATTGAGGCATTGCTGTAATTCATCTGTTGACTATTTTCTAAATTACAATGTAAATTCAACTGTTTTAGGCTGATATACCAGAGTCTGGCTCAGTGGTAAACAGGCCAATTAAATGCTTACTTTCACTTGATTAGTACAGTAAATGTATTATCTAGTAACACGACTCCAGGGGTTGACTGGATTTAAGGAGAATAAACGGCAATTGAATCAATAGTATAAATAAGAGTTCATTAAATAAATGCCGCAATCATTTAAATGACCATCATAATGGTCATTGAAGCATGTAACTTAGCGATGGTTCAGGAGGTACCACAACGCAATTATTTGGCTCAAATATAAAATCAAATACAGTCTGATCTAATTACATGCAGAACAGTTGGTGTGTTTTTCTACAACATAACATTTCCACAGTAAAACTATTTCATACTCAGTCAGTCTAAAAGTAGTTTGGGATTTGATCCTCTATAATAATCCAGTGAGTTTGTGCACAACCTATTTGAAATGCCAATTTAATTCAATTGCAAACATGCCAAATGGTTATTTGCTCCATGTGTTACAATAGACTTTGTGGTGGCTTAACTTAACATTTTCACAGTAAAAATGCTTTATACTCAGTGTTTGTGTAGTCTCACTGGCAGCCGTCGAAAGAGACTAGTGTATGAGTAGCATGGGATTTGGTCTTCAACAATCCAGTGATTTTGTGAGCAAACTAATTAATTCAATATCAAATATGTGCCAATATGCACTTTTGGGTTATAATTACATTTTTTATGTCATAATTTAAATATATGCAATACCAGCATCCATTGCAAATGTATAACCATACTTTAACAGTGATGTTCAGAAATGATTTTTGAACAGAAAGTAGAAAGTGATGCTACCATTCAATATCGTTTGAATCCATCTCAGATAGTGAATTTTTTACATTACATTTGTCCCTGACTGACAAAGACCAACCATTGAAGACAAACGCCCCATTTAGTGTCCATGATTCCTCCTGCCACCCCCAGACCCAGATCTAGAACCAGATCCAGACCTAGAACCAGCCCCAGATCTAGAACCAGCCCCAGACCCAGACCCAGATCCAGACCTAGAACCAGCCCCAGATCTAGAACCAGCCCCAGATCTAGAACCAGCCCCAGACCCAGAACCAGCCCCAGACCCAGAACCAGCCCCAGACCCAGATCTAGAACCAGCCCCAGACCCAGCCCCAGACCTAGAACCAACCCCAGACCCAGACCTAGAACCAGCCCCAGACCCAGACCTAGAACCAGCCCCAGATCCAGACCTAGAACCATCCCCAGATCCAGACCTAGAACCAGCCCCAGACCCAGCCCCAGACCTAGAACCAGCCCCAGATCCAGACCTAGAACCAGAACCAGCCCCAGAACCAGACCTAGAACCAGCCCCAGATCTAGAACTAGCCCCAGAACCAGCCCCAGAACCAGACCTAGAACCAGCCCCAGATCTAGAACTAGCCCCAGAACCAGCCCCAGAACCAGACCTAGAACCAGCCCCAGAACCAGACCCGTCCCCAGAAACAGACCCAGAACCAGACCTAGAACCAGCCCCAGAACCAGACCTAGAACCAGCCCCAGAACCAGACCCGTCCCCAGAAACAGCCCCAGAACCAGCCCCAGAACCAGACCTAGAACCAGCCCCAGCCCCAGATCCAGAACCAGCCCCAGATCCAGACCTGGGTGGTTGTTCTCACTGTGTAGTGCACCTGCATTATTTCAGCAGCGTAAACATGACATGAGTTGGGTAGTGTGGCAACTCCTGTTTTCGCCACTTACAATCACAGGGTGACAAGTGAGAGATGGAGGAGAAGGAGCGAGAGTCCGAGGTGAGATGGAGGGAGAGAGGCACGGAAAACACATTAACCCACTGCAGCCTCCCAAAAGCAGTATGCCTGCCTGACTGCCTTCCTGTGCTGGGCTGGATCTGTAAACAGGATGCAGTGATTAGGAGTGTGGCAGAACGTGTTTTGGGTTCAGATAGAATGGGCGGCCGGGGACCGCGGAGGAGGATTGGCGGCCGGGGACCGCGGAGGAGGATTGGCGGCCGGGGACCGCGGAGGAGAGGAGGATTGGGGGCCGGGGACCGCGGAGGAGGATTGGGGGCCGTGGAGGAGAGGAGGATTGGGGGCCGTGGAGAAGAGGAGGATTGGGGGCCGTGGAGGAGAGGAGGATTGGGGGCCGTGGAGGAGAGGAGGATTGGGGACCGTGGAGGAGAGGAGGAGAGGGGACCGTGGAGGGGACCGTGGAGGAGAGGGGGCTGGGGACCGTGGAGGAGAGGGGGCTGGGGACCGTGGAGGAGAGGGGGCTGGGGACCGTGGAGGGGACCGTGGGGGAGAGGGGGCTGGGGACCGTGGAGGGGACCGTGGAGGAGAGGGGGCTGGGGACCGTGGAGGGGACCGTGGAGGAGAGGGGGCTGGGGACCGTGGAGGGGACCGTGGAGGAGAGGGGGCTGGGGACCGTGGAGGGGACCGTGGAGGAGAGGGGGCTGGGGACCGTGGAGGGGACCGTGGAGGAGAGGGGGCTGGGGACCGTGGAGGGGACCGTGGAGGAGAGGGGGCTGGGGACCGTGGAGGGGACCGTGGAGGAGAGGGGGCTGGGGACCGTGGAGGGGACCGTGGAGGAGAGGGGGCTGGGGACCGTGGAGGGGACCGTGGAGGAGAGGGGGCTGGGGACCGTGGAGGGGACCGTGGAGGAGAGGGGGCTGGGGACCGTGGAGGGGACCGTGGAGGAGAGGGGGCTGGGGACCGTGGAGGGGACCGTGGAGGAGAGGGGGCTGGGGACCGTGGAGGAGAGGAGGATTGGGGGCTGGGGACCGTGGAGGAGAGGAGGATTGGGGGCTGGGACCGGGGAGGAGAGGAGGATTGGGGGCTGGGACCGGGGAGCCATAGTGGAGGAGGATTGGGATCCATCATGGTGAAGATCAAAGGCCTGTCTGCTCTCTGCCTCAGGTAGATAACCTCTCACTTCTTCCTCTCTTTCTCACACACACACACATTGATAAAAAAACACACGCATACACACACACAAACACAGCTGAGACGCAGTAGGGGTGGGGTTAAAGAATGAATAAAACAGAAGCCCCCACAGGCAGTGGGGATCAGCAGGCTGACCTTGATCCTGACAGCCCTCTCACTGGACACCTGTGCCTCTGAGCCAATCACACTCAGCTCTCTGTGAAGCAGCTCAAAGAGTTCCTGCCCAGAGCACACTGGGAGACACAGATAAAACCCCACTCTACATTGATTTTGGGTGCCCTGAGTACAAACATTTCCTCACAACAGGAAGAACAATTTACATTACAATTAAAACAAGAAGAATAAAAATAACCACAAGGCACAACCTCAACCCCACAATGTCAACAAATAAACCACCACAATCAATCAAAACAACTGCAATCCTCAATGAATTCATTCAACAAGAAAGTTCT
The DNA here is from genome assembly GCF_016432855.1 of Salvelinus namaycush. Taxonomy (NCBI): domain Eukaryota; kingdom Metazoa; phylum Chordata; class Actinopteri; order Salmoniformes; family Salmonidae; genus Salvelinus; species Salvelinus namaycush. Next base: position 19,067,251 of record NC_052316.1, read on the forward strand.
AAACTGCCCTAGTAGCACCAGTGAATCAAGATGTAAGGAATTTTGTAGGTTATTCCAACAATGGGAGGCACTAAAACTAAAGGAGGATTTACCTGAATTAGTTGAGACCATAAAACTAATGGTGCAATGGTAGACGGCATCCAAAGGTTTAAGAGTAGTGGCTGCTGCAATCTGGTAAAGGTGTCATCATAATCAAGAACTTGCATGAAAGCTGACTGTACAATCTACTTCCTGCTATTCAGGGAGAGGAAACATCTATTTCTATAAAAGAAGCCCACTTTAAATCTCAGCCTTTTAACTAGCTCATCCGTATATGTTTTTGAAACATGAGGTCTTTGTCAATTCAAATGCCCAGATATTTGTAGGCGGGAACCCGATCAATGGGAGAAGCATCCAATGAATAAATATCTAGTCCATCTGGAACATTCTGGAGAGAACTACAGAACAACATGTATTTAGTCTTCCCCGAATTAAGTACAAGTTTTAAACCAACCAGGGCTTTCTGTAAGGCAACAAGGTCAGATTGCAGCTCTAACAGCCTGGCTAACAGTTGGGGCAATGGCATACATAAGTGTCGTCTGCATGCAGATGAATATTACAAGTTAACAGATAGACCAATATTATTTAGACCAATATTATTTATATAAACAGTAAAGAGAACAGGTCTCCGTACTGACCCAGGCCTATTTCAGTCAACCTTTGAATGACAATGTGATGGTCAACAGTGTCAAAGGCCATGGAAAGGTCTAGAAATAAGGCAGCAGAATGATTTTTATGATCCAAGCAATTTAACACATCTTCTAAAAGAAGTGTAGCATCTGAAACAGTGCTGTGTCCAGGTCTGAAACAGGACTGGTGCTCATTAAGAATAGAGTGAGAAGTTTAAAAAATTCATAGCTGAAAGTTGGTCAGGGATTCTAAAACTTTGGAAAGGCAAGATCCTTTGAAGATTGGACGGTAGTTATCTAAGTCAGAAGGATCTCCTCCTTTATGTAGGGGGAGGACGTGCTGCTTTCCAGATCTTAGGGACAACACCAGAAACAACTGTCAAGTTAAAAATATACTGTAGGTCAGTGGTTCTGCAATAAGTGGGGCAGAGAGCTGCGTTAAGGGATCAATTGAAAGACCCTATTTTTTTTTTACATCAATCCTTAGCAAAGCACTTAGTACATCATAGACATCAAAGGGTTGAAATGAAAATAAAGTATGTGAGTCTGTTTGTGAATCATTCTCTATAATCTGTTCTGAGATGATTAAAGGACTCCCTCTAATGCAGTGGTCACCAACCCGGTCGATCGCAGTTAAAACGTGTCCCGCAGACAGTATTTTATGGTGAATGTTCATACAGCTTCCCATGTTGTACATTTTTAACAAGCCATTCCTAGTCGATCACCAAACATTTCTGGGGAAAAAACAACGCTAAAAGACTTGCATTGCTATTTTTTTATTTGTTTCATTCTGTTGGCAGTAGGTGCACTTGATTCAGCAGCCCGTGCCATGAAGGTATGACAGTAGAGCTCCGCCTACCCGGCAGGCCCAGAGAGAAAATCAAGTGCACCTACAGGCCTATGCTGGCTAATCAGAAAGCTCAGATCATCGTTTCTGCACAGCTTCCTCGAGCCATAGACTGTCAAGAGAAGCCTTGAGTGCACAGCAAAGTTGATACTGTGAGATTTCAAAAAGTTTAAAACCATGACCAGAAAGAGACTCAACGAATACAGCAAAGCACTGCTGTTTTTCTAAGTAAGTTCATGTTTAAGTTGTTATTCAGCAGTCAACACATTGTTCAACACTTTCATAAGCCATAAAATGTGCTACAATGAATATAGCAAAGTATTTCAATAAGCTTGCATTGTTATTATTAGCTGTAATATTTCACTTTATCTGGACATTGGATTAACAACATGAATTGGTGCATGAGGCAGAAATAATGCAGTGTGACTTGAGTTTCACCATCAGGTAGAAGACTGTGTCCCCTTTTCCCAGCGGAGGGAGGGAGATCGGAGGGACTGAATCAGGTGAGAGGCAGCTTCATCTCTGCTCTAATCATCAGAGCAGCAGCCTCACCCTCAATCTGACCATCATATGCAGGCCATTAGTCCAGTAAAATCATTTTAAAAAACTAATGATTATGCTCACTCAGCTGCCTCAAAGGTAAAACAACAAATGATCTGTTACTAGTGTGATCATATACCTAAAATGTTTAAATATAATAAAACAATGGTCTGAGAAGAACAACATTGGCAGAGCAATATAAGCATAGCCAATATGCAGTGATAATGTATTGGGCCTATATCCTACTACAAACCACACTGCTACAGACCTGTTTTTAATAGGTTCATGTTGCATTGGTTTACGTTTTTTTTCGTTTTTTTCTGAGCACTAGATCTCGGCTTGCATTTTTACTCAGTGATCTTGGCTCAGAAAAGGTTGGTGACCACTGCTCTAGTGGGATGAGATTCATTTTCAGAGATTATCCTTTCAAACAGGTGGCCAGCTAAACGGTTATTAAAAGCATCACACATTTCCATTTTGTCTAGAATGGGACCAGAGGCTGTGGGGGTGGAGTTTTGTTTCAAAGATTTGACCACTTTCCAGAAGTTGGCTGGATTTCCACCACTCTCAGATACACAATTCAAGAAGTAGGTTGACTTTGCTTTTTTAACCAGGGATAGGCATCTATTTCTCAAATGTCTGAAGGACTGCCAATCAGATGTAGAATCAGTCCGTCTAGCCGTAGCCAAAGCTAAATTTAGTTCCTGTAATTTCTTAGACAATTCATAAGTAAACCAAGGATTACATCAGTCTTTTACCCTTAGTTTTTTGTACAGCACGATTATGCATGTTTATGTGAGAGTTAAACAGGGAAATTTAACTGATCTCATTGGTAAATATCCCATTGACTGTAAACTTATGAGTGGCATTTGTTAGAATAATATCTAATAGAATATATATATATAAATAGTTTTTTTTCAGAGTATTGCAGCATCAAAATGGAGATGGAAAGTTGGACTAGTGCTGCCAACTTTTGTACTACTTTGCAAGATTTTTACAAAGTATGTCTTGTGGTGAAATCTGTTCCGTTTTATTTATTTATTTTATGTTAATGTAGCTTGTTGCTGTTGACCTGAAACATTTTAAAATTCAATTCAGAACATTTGGAAACCCAAACATCTGTTATGCCAGAATACCTTTGGTCCACAGACAGTAGCCAAATGCATTTAGGTTTTTAAACAGGGATGGGGGCCAAACGTGGACTGTGATGGTGCGGAGACAAGATGAATCAAAAGTGATTCTGCTGAGACAAAGCAGCACACACAGCAGCATGGAAATAAATCAGGACAATTCTTTATCTTATCAAGAAACAGGCATTATTGGGTAATATACCCTTTTCTTGCTTCTAACCGAAAGGTCTTGGAGAGGGAAAAGGAGAAACCAAGTTTTTGTTAAATATCTTAATGCTCAATTCAATTGCCAGGCAATTTAAATGCTAATTTGCAGGTTAGCCTATATCTACATGGACTCGTGGGTTATCAAGTGACAAATTGAAGAGATCTCCCTATGCTTCGTCAATCTGGGCTGTTTGTCCAATTAGACTGAGTGTCTATGGGTTTGGCAGTGTGATGATGGAGCACAGCTCTCTCACCTCTCCTCCCCCTATAAACCATACATCTCCTCCCAGACGTGACATGAGGGAAATGGGGAATCTGCAGAGTAAACAGAACCTCTGACCCTGTTTATCCACAACTCCAGTATAGGATGACAGTTCAGCATCCCCCCTTCAACCGGCCTATCAGAAGACAACATTCCATTAGAACTTTCAGCCTGGAGCCAGAGGAGGTCACGATATGCTTGAGTGTTGTGAGATAGAGGTCTCCTCTGCCTTAAAGCATGATACACATGGAAATAAAATGTTTCTGATGTCTGGAGGAGAAGAAACCAATCTGGTGGGATCAAGTCCCCTGATGGGAACTGGAGCCGCAGCAGGGGGAGGAACAAGGAACGTTGAGTTGTGTTCTTGCTGCTGCAACAGGAAACAAACGTCTTCTTAGTCATGAGATTTCAGTCATGACCCCATTAAAACACAGCTTTAGATAGCTGATACAGTGCATGTACAGGAAAACTAGCAGCAGGAAAAGGTGGTCCACCAGCCTGTACGCTAGTAATATCATTCACGCTCAGTTGTGCCAAGGCACTTTCAGGTCAACTCTGTTTCCTTAATCAGAGCTTTTGACCCCCAGGGCGCAATACTCAGGAACAAAACCATGAGCAGAGAGAACAAGAGGGGATCTTAAGTTAACAGGACAAATGGGAGCCAACCATAACAGCTGTTTATGGAGAATGTTCCTGAACGCTGTGTATTACCCTGGCCTGGGCTTGCGGACCCCTAGCGTATCTACCCACACCTTGGACCCTGGAAGCCACAGACCCCATACATACCACCGCCACCCACATACCATGCTGCCTGCTCCCAGCATAAAACATGTTTAACTGCACTGCACCCCCAGGGCAGTGATTGGGTACATTGCCCTGTGTAGGGTGCCGTCTTTTGGATGGGTGTCCTGACTCTGTGGTCACTAAAGATCCCATGGCCCTTATTGTAAGAGTAGGGGTGTTAACCTTGGTGTCCTGGCTAAATTACCAATCTACCCCTCATACCATCATTGCCAACTAATCCTCCCCAGCTTCCAATTGGCTCATTCATCCCCTGTAACTATTCCCCAGGTCGTTGCTGTAAATGAGAATGTGTTCTCAGTCAACTTACCTGGTAAAATAAGGCTTAAATAAATAAATCAAAACTCTATTATATGTATTTACATGTATATTCTTCCACCATAACAAGAGACCAGGAGGGAGAGTGGAGGGAAAGAATGATCTGAGTGAAGGGAAACATACTCAGCAAACAGAGGAATAGCGTGATAGAGGGATGGAGACGCCTCTCCGCCCAAAAATCTTGGGGCTTTATTCTGTCTCTCACATTGCTCAGTCCTTCCACAGCACAACATGTTCATTTACATTCAGCAAAGTCCACATAATTGTCAGGGAACAAATGCACTTTTCTGCAGGGAGGCAGCGCAACATGCTGTCTGGTAAGTGAAGAGATTTGGGCCAGAGGAACCATCTGATAGGTTGATTAGGACTGCTGAGGCCTCAAAGTACAAGCAGGCCTGGGAGGGCCATATTTGCCTACAAGAATAACATTGCAATCCTTGATAGCGTTCTTATCATGCATTTCTCCGTCAACCTTATTTACTCACTCTCTGTATTTTCACCAATTCATTGAACTGATGCACATCTTGGCACACTGAGCACACAATCTATGCCTGGAGCGAGGACATCAGTAATAGCCCGATAGCCGGATCTGACCGTGCTTTAGTTCCATGAAACGACAGTTGGCTAAAGCACTGCCAGATCTGGTGGCTGGCTACCAGGCCACATCAGTATAGTAGTAAAGACACAATCCGTCCATAAGCCGTGGCCTCCTCCCTGAGCACTGTTACTGCTCAGTGATGTCTCTTGCCTAAGGAAACACTTCATGTGGGGGGGCATGTAAGTGGTCTATCAGGAGATGGCAGACGCTCCTCTGCGTTTACAGTGTTTACAGGGGGACAGAAGTTAAATGAAAAAGCTCAGAGAGGCTGCAGCTTTGCAGTCTGCAGTATGCTTCTCCTCCAGTGATGAATATGGCGTTGGTTAATGCTGTGAGAGAAAAGGCTATAAACTAATTCACCCCGTCTCTCCGCAGTAAGCAGCTATGTGTCTCAGAGGGAAGACACAATGTGTTTTTAAAGAGCTGGACTGGGAGCCCAGTGACAGAGGTGAGCTGTAAGGACCTGAATAGAATGTAAGCTCAATAGATCTCATTATCCAACCACACAATTTACAGTACATTTCATTTGAGGGGTGGTTTGGTTGGCTGGGACACTTGGCAGTGCAGTACAAGGTATTCCTCAAGCAGTATTGAAATCAGGCCATTCAACTGCCATGACATTAAAGTTCTGCTTTGTGTTCTTTTTCACTCAATGTATGCCTACAGTGAGAGCCATTACGTGCATAGTATGTGCAGAGCCAGCCAGACGCCAGTCCTACTACTCACTTCTGATTGCATGAGGAAAGGAAATCTCTGATTAGTTTTCTGTGTGTAAAGCGTCTCAGCTAATGCGTTCTGCTCGCTGTCAGGGCTCATTGAAGTGGCCGGCCCTGGCTGGCCCTGCTCAGTGCATGAGGAAGTGCGTGAGCAGGAACAGTGCAGCCCTGCTGTGACAGAATGGGTTGAGGACCAGGGTAAATACTGTAACCCACTGTTTGTCCAGCATCCCACACATTCACAGGAACACTCTCACAAGCAATCCTCTCACAGTGACTGCCAGGCCAGGTACAAAATGTTGGAACAGCCCTCTGATGTCCATCAGTACTTCTAATAATGTTGTAGGTCAGCACTAAAAATAAACAACAGGTTTATGACATGGTGATGTATTAATTATGAATACTGATATGCACGGTTTTGAGCTCTGGAATAAGTGCTTTGAAGATTTCCTGTATGATAATGCCACATTTAATCACCAGGAACCCCGGACATACGCAGGATGGGACATCCATATCATCATCTCATTAGCTAATCCATGTATCATTAACTTTAACTCCACTCAGAGCACAGGTAGGTGCCAGCCAGCTATTATGTTCCATCATTGCAGCTCTATGAACAACAATATAGATGTTTTTATATAAGGACACTTTGCAGGGCAGACTCTAATAAAGGAAATATTTAGATAGGCAGAGCACAGTCACGCATGCAGGCACTGAGCATTTCAGCATGAAGGCAATGGGCCAGACAGAGCAAAGGCTGAGGAGAGAGAGTATAAGGTAGCAGAAATGGGCTGAACAGAGCAGCTCGGGTGAGGGAGCCAGTGGGCAAGGAGTGCATAGGGTCATCCTCTCTCTGTTCACTTGGATAGTTGTCAGCCAGCGTCATCATCACGACGTTTCTCACCACTCCATGTGGACTCACTGTGCACTTTGTCTCCCAGACACCCCAGTCTGCGCTGAGGGAGAGTGCCAGACAGCCATGGGAGAGGAGTGAGGGAGTTGTCATCAAACAACACCCCCCTACCTCCTCTTCCCAAATTATCCTCCCTACCAACACCCTTACAAACGTGGATTCACAGCAAATGAGGCACAGTAAAGCAGGCAGGGGTTCTTTTGGGACGGCGAGAACGTTAATCATTTCCACCAGCACTTTACAAGATCCCAGCATGCTCTGTCTGTTCAGTCCCCCGTGACGCTTATTTACCTACAGTCATCAACATCCTCCTGCCACGCTGCACATACACAGCACATGGAGTGGCGCACACACACAGAGCCAGCCTAAATCCACAGTCAGTCGACATTGAATTCACAGTATGCACAAATGCCCACAAATGATAGAAAATGTGCTATATCAGATGAAAAGAGGACATGTATCACGGACAGAGGTTACATAAATGGAGTAATTTATCGGCTGATGTATCATAATTATCATACTTCAGAAACAAAGGAAGATGTAATACTGAAATCAGCATCACCTCCTCACACTAGATAAGATGCCTATTTTTAACATCCTTTGTTGCTGATGGAATGGCAAATAGCCTGAACTAACTTGGAGTCCCTCTCTCTGGTGGAGGAGAGGAGGGGGCGTGAGAGTTTCCCCTATTCCTGTTTATCACTCTGGTGAATCAGTGTAATTTTTTTGGTTAATTAACTAACTGGTGTCTCCAGGGCTTGTCTGTGCTCCACTTGATGCCAAACTGTATCAAGCCACCCAAGCGTCTCGGAACTTTGGAGACTGCTGCTGGTCTCAAAATGACTTTGTAAAAGCAACAGCGAGGGGGTAAGTACACACACATTCAAATACACACACGAGCATGAACAAAAACAAACACAGATGCATGTGTGAGTGCACACACACACACCCCAGTAAAAAAAAAATCTCTCTCTCTCGTCTTCTTTCCCTACTTCCTGGAACACTCGTTCATGTTGTGCTGATGGTGTTTGCTCCTCAGGGTAACGGTTCATCTGAACTCAGGCCAGCATTGTCTCTTCCTCCTCCTACTCTGCACTCCAAACTCCTCCATTTCCCCTCCTCCTTCTCGGTCTTGGAAAACAGACTTCTTCGGCACTCCAACCAACTTCCACTGGCCCACTTCAAACCCTCACTCTAGGCTCGTTTATTTCTTTACTTTCCTGGCGTGCAGTACACAGCATCCTTCCAAACTCACTTACACCGCAGTGGAAAAAACTCTGGAGATATCCCAGGCTCCCCCTGCCTGCCCTGGCCTACCCAGCAGAGGCCCACAGGCAGAACACTACAGAGGAACTGGATCTCTGGCTTGGCCACAGGCCAAACCCCCAGGCCCAGGTCAGTCTCAGACCGCTGGACTGGAAACACACACGTACTCTCTTACACACTCCACTCAAAAAGCCACTCAGCGCAGCGCCGTCCCCAGGTCCCCATGGAGAAACTTTGAGACGCTCGCTCGGCCACTCTCCTTCCGAGTGAACACACACTGTACCAGGGTCGAAGGCCATTACCCCTCTCATTCACAGATATTGACCTGGGTACTCCTCTTGGATATTGATGCTCAGCGCAGCATGGCTGAGTTTGTTGATGCAATCTATATAATTGGCAGTGATAGTAGGACTGGTTTGGGGGGGGGGGGGTCCTCTGGTTGTCAGGGCTAATCTGGCCAGGCTAACTGTCTATCTAAGTCTTGCCATGGGCACTGAGCCTTCCAGAGGAGTGGTTCTATTATATCCCAGTAAAAGAGCCTGGCTGTATGTCACACACTGACACCCACCATTACATTAAGAGGGATGGTGGATGGGGGTTTCTGGACTGGTTGAAAGGATGCATTTGGATCTCTATATTAAGCATATATAAGCTATATTAAGGGGCTCTTATTAAATATACACTGAAACATGTGACACAATAGACAGTCCCAGACCAATTTCCAAAGCTATTCTGAGTGGAACAAACGAAAACACTTCCTGAAATAACAGGCTATTTACGCTGTGTTCCGGTTGTAATGAAATACATAACCGCTGTAGCTCGGTGACGGGATTGCTCTCGGGTTTTTCTGCTGTCCTCCTCTCTCCACGCTCTCTGAAGTCTGCATTTTAAACAAACACGCTTCTCACTGGGATAATTATCCTAAAATTGCTTAGGCCTTCTTAAAGTGTTATGTTTATGACGTTCCCTCTTTTCTTCAGTGACATCACTTAACAGAATTAATTAAGTAGAGAGAAGACCAGGAAAATATTTCCTTATTTGTTTTTCTGGGTTAAACACCTCTGTTGACAGCCTAGTGTTGCACCGTCCTCCTCCCTAAGGCACAAAACCCACAAAAACAATGAACGCAACAAACACAACACTCATATTAATTCTTAAATATACTGTCACTCAACTTCTAGAGCTACAACCCCACTGTGGCGCATCCTGATTGGCACATTGTCACATACAGGATGTATGCTAAGAGATAGTGGGCTAGAAAACACATTTATAGACTTCTTTGTACGCATGTTTTACATCGAGGTCAGGATTAATTAATTACACCATATCACAAGAACTTTCAGAATAACAGCATGCCAATCTACTTTTAACTTCTCTGATAACCATAGAAACAAAGCGCTAAAGCAGATGCACTATTCTACCAAACCGCTAATTGAGGTGGCAAAGTATCTCTGTCAGAATAGGAGATGTATATTCCAATGCAGTATATATTACTGACTGAGAGATAGCTATATTGACACAGGTCACTCAACCTTGATTGGGCATTCTCATTTTCCAGACTATTTGGCCAGTAACGCTGCGTTGGTCGGTGGGCCTACCTGCCTCTCTGTCAGCTGGCTCCTGACTGGGTTTGAGTGTATAATCATTCACATTAATGAGTATGGTAATGGAATGCAGAGGAATTACTGTCTTGCTGGCAACTCTGCAAGCCTTACAATAATCATGCCATGGGTTTTCCTTCCCCACGACACCTCACAACAATAACAAATGATCTGTATACAGAGAGATGTACAGACAGACAGACTAAAAAATAATATCCGCCTGTGAAACTAGTTTGACACATCCAATATCAGCCTAATGTTAACCATCCTCTCCACTACGGCTGGGCTGGAGCTCAGACTGAGACTCTGTTTACCAACCATAGACTCCAGGGCAGGATCACCCAGAGTATGCCCTACTCTCATAGGGTTTAGTCAGGGAGAGTTAATGTCAGCAGTTCAACAAAGTGCACCAAGTAGCAGAGCACGCATGGCTTTAAGATGTATTTCCACTGCAGGAGTTTAAGCTTACAGCAACACTCTCCCGCAGGACAAAAATATCCACAATATCACACAAACACCATAAAGGCCTTTTCTGTGGCAGAATCAGTTTTGTTGCTGGGCTGTGTGTGTGTCTGTGCCCAGGGTCTCCTTGGCAGTAGTAATGGGCTCTAGTTGGGCACCCTGCCTTGCTGCTGTGAATGGAGGCAAGGATAAAGTGGGTCAGGGGGGGTTCTGTCGGGAGGTAATAAGCCACACACTGTGACAGTGGGTGGGGGGGGGGGGGGGGGGCATGGTAACTCATTAATGCACCTTAGCACCAGTGGCGGGAAGGCCATGCTGGGCACAGTGCCACGGAGCAGCGAGGGGAAGTGTCCTGGTGTCCCCCTTGCCCATGCCAGGCAAGGTAGAGGGCAGAGCTGACTGAGGCCCTGGCTGGAATGCGGGAACAGACATGCTGCACTGGTCAGAGGTGTGACTCATTAACATACACACTAATGAAGAGCCTGGAGTGAGACAGTAGGGCCCAGATGAGGCTCTGGGGAGACACACACGCACACAGAGACACACACCTAGCCTGTTTGGTTGAGCACTGCTGTTGGAAATCTGACACTCCTTCGCAGACTGAGAAGAGGAAACACTGTCTCATTCGAGGTGAAAAAATAGAAAGGGATTATCCGATGGGAAAACCTCCAGCAACAGTGGAGCAGACAAAGACTCATATTTAGACTCATCGTTTGAACAAAAAGCATCTCAGAGGCTGCTTGAGCCTGGATACTGCGTGAACTCTCGATGAAGAGCCCAGCACAGCCACACCAGCAATTACTCGTTATCAGCAGCAGGGAACAAGCGTAACAATGCAGCCAATGCACAGCCCAGTAAAATACAAACCGATTAGATTGCAGCCAGTATAATCAGCTTTTCCACATTCCTTGCAGTGAATATATAGTATATAAATATATAATGGTGTTTTTCGGGAGGACGGCGATCCCCAGCCAGCAAGGCAGCCAGCCATTAGGAGTATGTGAAAACGGTGCTGGACCTGGTATGAAGCTGGGGCTGCGCTGGAATAATGGAGGAGTGTTAGTATATTAATGAAGGGCTCTACACAGCTGCCGACACAGGGATTTGCATGTCCTTTTCTGCTCAGCGCTGGGCTGATGGCTGATTCAGCCCACACATTTACCCCCCCCCCCCCACCATAGACCCCCGGACAGCTCTGTTAGCACGAGTAGACTCCCAAAACAAAACGGCGCGTGTGGAAACCATAGAGACATCCTTGGGAGACAAGGAGGCAGAGATAAAAAGATAGGATCAACCTGCTTTCCATACTGCCAGCTGGTAAATGTCCCCAAGACAGTAAATTAACCATCTGATTAGGATTTGAAACACAATCAAGTATATGCACACGAGGCATCCACTTAACACTAAAAAAGCCAGGCCTTGATGGAGCCAATGAGCAGTAATTTTCACTCTAACAGTCTAATAAATACATTTCATATATCCTATCGAAAAAATAATTATTAGGTTGTGTTTATACATGTCTTGGATAACATCAGAATACTTGATTTTCTTTTAAATAACACAATAGCATTTTCATGAGTATCTGTTGCTGCTTGCTCACCTGTGGAGCGCATGGAACAGTGGTTATTCTTGGAAAAAGTGTAATTTTGAAATAGAGGTCATCCATTTGGTAATGGTAAGGGTTTTGGAAACATCAGAATGAGCTATTTCTGATATTATATAAAAATCTAAATATCTTAACTGTATGTGACTCTGTAGGAGGATTTGAGAAAATGGACATGTCCTCTTAAAACTGTTTATAACACAAATTATGTTTGTGATATAAAGATTCTTACAACATACATGTGTTAAATAGACCTATTTAGGAAAAGTCAAGGACAGAGGAGGGCATGTCTTTAAAAATGGCAGAGATATTTAACTAGAAATATGCCGATAAAATGTTAATATGACAACAGTCACTACATCCGTTTAGAAAACTGATCCATGTCTGTGTTAGTGAGTGTGTCATTTTAAAGCATGACTTCAGGGCCTATTAAGGTTTTAGCTTCCGTCTTTAACATTGATATACTGTATGTTACTATCAAAGCATGTTACTGTATCAACTGTAAAGTATTCCATTTCAAAGTGCGGAATGTTTCACCTGGTCACACACACGGCGTGAGAGAGGGAGAGGGAGAAAGAGAGAGAGTACAGGGGGAGAGTAATTGGCCCAGCTGTCCTGAGGGCCTTATCGTATAAGAGGTGACAGAAATCTGAACTAAGGAACAACACTGGAGCCTCCGAGCTGTCCCTCTATAAGGCCCTGAGCCCTGCGGAGCTTCAAAGCCACTTTGTTGAGACCGTTAATGGTGCCGATGACAACAGCAGCGAGAAGCACCAAGCGGGTGAAATGCCCAGGCCAAAAGAAAAAGTAGCAGAGGGAGGAACACCCCTGTCCAATGGCTATAAAAACCCCATTCTAAAATAACTGCCATCTTTACCAATTGGCAGTAACAGCACTCTCCAGTGTTACTTAAACTAACCACTCAACCCCAGGGCAGCACAATTATATACACTCACTGAGATTCATCAACACAGAAAAAGTGCCAAAAAACTGTTTAATTCCCTAAAAGCCAGGAGCATGCGGTGTAAAAGGGGGCAGTTGAGAATGTTTACAGCTACATATTTCTAGGATGATTGGGCCATTATTTGTGTCAACATGTGCTTACAATTTCCACACCAACATAATATTTGATTATTTTCGTTGCTATTCTTCTTGAGTTGCGTGAACATGGAAAAACTCTGTCATTGCCGTGCCCTTGTTACCCCACCCTTAGCATTTCATGGAACAGGCAGTTATGACAGGTTACAGGCCTGTGAGAGCTGGGTTCTCAGGCATTTCAGCCTCTACTGATTATTTCTTTAGTTTAGACTCAGGGATTGAGTTTCCTTGGCTACTGCAATGACTAAGAGAGATAGAGCAGGCCGGAATTGAAACAAAACAGAGGGGACAAGCTATGCTATTTATATGAAGCAAGCATATAATTGTTTAAAAGGTTAGACTACAAGCAAGGGATAAACAACAGAGAAATCTGGGCAGTGCAGCAGTGTCACTGCAGGCTACTGAGAAAGGCCATTTTCCAGGCCTGTCACATGGCAGAGGAGCTGTCTGCCTAGGAGACACACAGCTCCAGCCAACGGTCTCCTAGTTAGCTGGGCATGCTTCAGAACTCACAGACCAATCACACAATCACCAGCAGGAATGGGGCAATCACTGAAGTTTTATCGTAACACATACATTACATACAGACAGTCATGGCCAAAAGTTGAGAAAGACACAAATATTAATTTTCACAAAGTCTGCTGCCTCACTTTGTATGATGGCAATTTGCATATACTCCAGAATGCTATAAAGAGTGATCAGATGAATTTAAATTAATTGTAAAGATCCTCTTTGCCATGCAAATGAACTGAATCCCCAAAAAACATTTCCACTGCATTTCAGCCCTGCCACAAAAGGACCAGCTGACATCATGTCAGTGATTCTCTCGTTAAAACAGGTGTGAGTGTTGACGAGGACAAGGCCGGAGATCACTCTGTCATGCTGATTGAGTTCGAATAACAGAATGGAAGCTTCAAAAGGAGGGTGGTGCTTGGAATCATTGTTCTTCCTCTGTCAGCCATGGTTACCTGCAAGGAAACACGTACCGTCATCATTGCTTTGCACAAAAAGGGCTTCACAGGCAAGGATATTGCTGCCAGTAAGATTGCACCTAAATCAACCATTTATCGGATCATCAAGAACTTCAAGGAGAGCGGTTCAATTGTTGTGAAGAAGGCTTCAGGGCGCCCAAGAAAGTCCAGCAAGTGCCAGGGCCATCTCCAAAAGTTGATTCAGCTGCGGGATCGGGGCACCACCAGTACAGAGCTTGCTCAGAAATGGCAGCAGGCAGGTGTGAGTGCATCCGCACGCACAGTGAGGCAAAGACATTGAGGATGGCCTGGTGTCAAGAAGGGCAGCAAAGAAGTCCCTTCTCTCCAGGAAAAATATCAGGGACAGACTGATATTCTGAAAAAGATACAGGGATTGGACTGCTGAAGACTGGGGTAAAGTCATTTTCTCTGATGAATCCCCTTTCCGATTGTTTGAGGCATCCGGAAAAAAGCTTGTCCGGAGAAGACAAGGTGAGCACTACCATCAGTCCTGTGTCATGCCAACAGTAAAGCATCCTGAGACCGGGATTGGACTGCTGAAGACAGTCGTGGCCAAAAGTTTTGAGAATGACACAAATATTAAAGTTTGCTGCTTCAGTGTCTTTAGATATTTTTGTCAGATGTTACTATGGAATACAATCTTGGTTTCATCAGCTCACTCACAAATTTGCCTAAGAACACAGCCATGAATCAAGAACGGTACCAACACATCCTCCGAGAGCAACTTTTCCCAACCATCCAGGAACAGTTTGGTGACGAACAATGCCTTTTCAGCACAATGGAGCACCTTGCCATAAGGCAAAAGTGATAACTAAGTGGCTCGCGGAACAAAACATCGATATTTTGGGTCCATGGCCAGGAAACTCCCCAGACCATAATCCCATTGAGAACTTGTGGTCAATCCTCAAGAGGCGGGTGGACAAACAAAAACCCACAAATTCTGACAAACTCCAAGCATTGATTATGCAAGAATGGGCTGCCATCAGTCAGGATGTGGCCCAGAAGTGAATTGACAGCATGCCAGGGCGGATTGCAGAGGTCTTGAAAAAGAAGGGTCAACACTGCAAATATTGACTCTTTGCATCAACTTCATGTAATTGTCAATAAAAGCCTTTGACACTTATGAAATGCTTGTAATTATACTTCAGTATTCCATAGTAACATATGACAAAAATATCTAAAGACACTGAAGCAGCAAACTTTGTGAAAATTAATATTTGTGTCATTCTCAAAACTTTTGGCCACGACTGTATACACACATATGCCTATACAGGCACGCACACACACGCCAACAAACAAAAACACAAATACACACACACACTAGTGATGGCAAAACATCAAGGCTATCGACACACACAGGGGGGCGACAGGTAGCCTAGTTGTTAGAGCATTGGACTAGTAACTGAAAGGTTTCAAGATTGAATCCCTGAGCTGACAAGGTAAAAAATCTGTTGTTCTGCCCCTGAACAAGGCAGTTAACCCACTGTTCCTAGGCCGTCATTGAAAATAAACATTTGTTCTTAACTGACTTGCCTAGTTAAATAAAGGTAAAAAAACACACCAAAAACCAATCGAAATGAAGTGATGACTAAAGCAAATCACCACTAAACTACCTCATAGAGAAATGTCCAAAGCAGAGATCATTCCATGGCATTGTACGACCAGCTTTGAAATAAAGTGAATACTGTCATAGCTAACTGAACTCACTCCCCATGCTGCAAAGTCAAACTTTTCAAGCTGAGGTGTAGATGTACCATTCTGACGATAAGGACTGTTAGAGCTGAACTGCCGAGCTTCAAACGGCCATTCCTGACATGTGAATGAGTCAGACGGGCACTCTGAAAAATAAAAAACGTTTACTGGAAGAACTGTGCAGATGTAAAGTTGGTTAACAGAATTACGGAAAAATCTCCTTCAAGTTTCCCAAAAACATTTCCAAAAATATCTGCTCCAAATTAAGATTCAAAGATGTCTGCAAAAAGAAGGGGGTGTCAGCAATGACATGACACATTGAGTTTGAAAAAAATATAAGTGAAGTGGATTTAAACCTGGTAACAGAATTGCAGTAACGGAATTACATCATGGGTCCCTGATCTGTACTAAGCAGAAATGCATAATTATCAGTATGAACTATTCAGACCCCTTGACTTTTTCCATATTTTGTTACGTTAAAGCCTTGTTCTAAAATCTATGAAATTATTTTTTCCCCCTCATCAATCTACACACAATACCCCATAATGACAAAGGTTTCAATAAATCTTTGCAAATGTATTTAAAAAAATTAAAACATATCCCATTTACATAAGTATTCAGGCCCTTTACTCAGTACTTTGTTGAAGCACCTTCGGCAGTGATTACAGCCTCGAGTCTTCTTGTGTATGACACTACAAGTTTGTCACACCTGTATTTGGGGAGTTTCTCCCTTTCTTCTCTGCAGATCCTCTCAAGCTCTGTCAGGTTGGATGGGGAGTGTCACAGCACAGCTATTTTCAGTTCTCTCCAGAGATGTTCGATCGGGTTCAAGTTCGGGCTCTGGCTGGGCCACTCAAGAACATTCATCCTGTTCCGGAGCTCTGACGTGCACTGTCAACCTTGGGACCTTATAAAGACAGGTGCGTGCCTTTCCAAATCATGTCCAATCAATTGAATTTACCACAGGTAGACTCCAACCAAGTTGTAGAAACATCAAGGATGATCAATGGAAATAGGATGCATCTGAGCTCAATTTAGATTCTCATTGCAAAGGGTCTGAATAATATGTAAATAAGGTTGTTTTTTTATATACATTTGCAAAGATCTCTAAAAACTTGTTTTCGCTTTGTCATTATTTCGCTTTGTCATTATACTGTAAAGTCCATGGAGAATAAGAGCACCTCATCCCAGCTAGGAAACACTGTCACCACTGATAGATCCACGATAATCGAGAATTTCAATAAGCATTTCTCTACGGCTGGCCATGCTTTCCTCCTGGCTACCCCAACCAACAGCTCCGCACCCCCAGCAGCTACTTGCCCAAGCCTCCCAGCTTCTCCTTCACCCAAATTCAGATATCAGATGTTCTGAAAGAGCTGCAAAACCTGGACCCGTACAAATCAGCTGGGCTAGACAATCTGGACCCTCTCGTTCTAAAATTATCCGCCGGCATTGTTGCAACCCCTATTACTAGTCTGTTCAACCTCTCTTTCGTCCCAGATCCCTAAAGATTGGAAAGTTGCCGCGGTCATCCCCTGACACTCTAGACCCAAACTGTTACAGACCTATATCCATCCTGCCCTGCCTTTCTAAAAGTCTTCGAAAGCCAAGTTAACAAACAGATCACTAACCATTTCGAATCCCACCGTACCTTCTCCGCTGTGCAATCCGGTTTCTGAGCGTGTCACGGGTGCACCTCAGCCACGCTCAAGGTACTAAACGATTTCATAACCGCCATCGATAAAAGACAGTACTGTGCAGCCGTCTTCATCGACCTGGCTAAGGCTTTCGACTCTGTCAATCACCATATTCTTATCGGCAGACTCAACAGCCTTGGTTTCTCAAATGACTGCATCGCCTGGTTCACCAACTACTTCTCAGATAGAGTTCATTGTGTCAATCGGAGGGCCTGTTGTCCGGACCTCTGGCAGTCTCTATGGGGATACCACAGGGTTCAATTCTCGGGCCGACTCTTTTCTCTGTATATATCAACGATGTCGCTCTTGTTGCGGGTGATTCCCTGATCCACCTCTACGCAGACGACACCATTCTGTATACATCTGGCCCTTCTTTGGACACTGTGTTAACAAACCTCCAAAACGAGCTTCAATGACATACAACACTCCTTCTGTGGCCTCCAACTGCTCTTAAACGCTAATAAAACCAAATGCATGCTTTTCAACGGATCGCTGCCCGCACCCGCCCGCCCGACTAGCATCACTACTCTGGACAGTTCTGACTTAGGTATTTGTAGTTGTCCACATATTCTAGGTGTCTGGCTAGACTGTAAACACTCCTTCCAGACTCATATTAAACATCTCCAATCCAAAATTAAATCTAGAATCGGCTTCCTATTTCGCAACAAAGCCTCCTTCACTCACGCTGCCAAACATACCCTCGTAAAACTGACTATCCTATCGATCCTCGCCTCCGGCGATGTCATTTACAAAGTAGCCTCCAACACTCTACTCAGCAAACTGGATGCAGTCTATCACAGTGCCATCCGTTTTGTCACCAAAGCCCCATATACCACCCACCACTGCAACCTGTATGCTCTCGTCAGCTGGCCCTTACTACATATTCGTCGCCAGACCCACTGGCTCCAGGTCATCTATAAGTCTTTGCTAGGTAAAGCTCCGCCTTATCTCAGCTCACTGGTCACCATAACAACACCAACCCGTAGCACGCGTTCCAGCAGGTATATCTCACTGGTCATCCCCAAAGCCAACACCTCTGTTGGCCGCCTTTCCTTCCAGTTCTATGCTGCCAATGACTGGAACGAATTGCAAAAATCACTGAAGTTGGAGACTTATATATCTCCCTCACTAACTTTAAGCATCAGCTATCTGAGCAGCTTACCGATCGCTGCACACAGCCCATCTGTAAATAGCCCATCCAATCTACCTACCTCATCCCCATATTGTTTTTATTTAGTTTTTTGCACACCAGTAGTTCTACTTGCACATCATCATCTGCACATCTATCACTCCAGTGTTAATTTGCTAAATTGTAATTACTTCGCTACTATGGCCTATTTATTGCCTTACCTCCTCACGCCATTTGCACACACTGTATATAGACTTTTTCTATTGTGTTATTGACTGTACGTTTGTTTATTCCATGTGTAACTCTGTTGTTGTTTGTGTCGCACTGCTTTGCTTTATCATGACCAGGTCGCATTTGTAAATGAGAACTGGTTCTCAACTGGCTTACCTGGTTAAATAAAAGGGGAAATAAAATAATAAATGGAGTATTGTGTGTAGATTGATGAGGAAAAACATTTATTTAATACATTTTAGAATAAGGCTGTAACGTAACAAAATGTGAAAACGTGCAGGGGTCTATATACTTTCCAAATGCACTGGACAGCATATAGAAATAGATGGGGCTCATGGGTAGGTGTCAGTAAGAGAGAGAGAGGTGACATTAACTGGAGAGAGAGAAGAGAGGCAGAGAGATAAAGAGGGAGTGGTTGTCCAGACTGTTTTCACACTCTTGCTTTGACCACCAGACGACAGAAAGAGAGAAAAAAAAGTTATGAGCTGAACAGAATGAGTTTTAAAATCACATCATAATTCATAAACAAAAAAGTATTTCAGTAAAAATACTGTAAATCATTGGTGGGTCTACCTTTACTTGTTACTTCTGTGAACTTTCAATATCCTCTCTCCTCGTGAGGGAGAGAAATTCAAAAATATCTTTAAAATATGTGGGTTTTTGGTAAAGGAATTACAAGGCAATGTTTCTTAAACTTACAGAACTCAAATAATTGATCCAAAACGAAATATAAGTGTTGATATTAGTTGGCAGGGGTCTTTACTTCAACAAGTGTTTTTATGTATTTCTAATAACGTTTAAGACTTTTTCTGGTAGATGTTTTCTCAGACCCCTTTTCCATCGATTTGACCAGAAATCAAGGGCATTATTTATGCCTCATTTTTAAGATGGAAAATTGCTGAAAAAGGTATCTATGCCTTCATGTCCCCAAAAAATAGACTCCTAGCTTTTATTTGACATGCTCCTATGAACTTAACATGTTGGTTCTCATGGGTTCTTTCAGATGGAAATTACCAGCCATATTCCTCTCAATCACATATAAATTGCTCTTTGAGCATGCAGAACACTCACAGATTGATTTTCTACCTATAACCCAAACCACTCATCTGGAAAGATTGTGTTAATGCCATTTAATAATCAAACACCCACAGTCAATTTCCACAATTATCATGTCCCTTCGACCACCAGCTCTTCGATCAATAACGCTTAACTGCACAACTTGAGCTGATAGAGGATTTCAGGTGACAGATTGTGGCCTGTTAGAAGAGAGGATCAGACAGGGGGTCTTGGATGGGGGAGACCCTGGCTCAGACTCTGGCACAAACCCAGGCCATGAGATGCTCTGATTGGAGACCGCCTGCTGTCCTGAGACCTGTTGCCTCCAGATGGCCCCTGGGCCCCTCTTCTCTTCCCTCCATCACATGTTCCCTATCCTCCTCTCATCATCCCCTCATCTCTGACTCACAGGCCCTGGCTCTCTGACTAGCTCCACAGAGAGGGGGCAGAGCAGACGCTCAGCACAGCCAGACCCCTTTGATTCCTCCCACAAGAGATGTCGGCTCCATACATTAATTGGTGCTTGTGAACCGTTGATTTAGTGCTTTCGAGGGCCCATTTCATCTGAGTAAGTGTCTCCAGAGTCTATTCTGCCTCTGCCCACCCAGTGGAATCCTGCAGGTCTTCCACCCATGCTGTATCTCTGCTCCCTGACTCTGACCGTCATCCCCCTCCCATCCATCCCCCTTCCTGGGTCTTTGAGAATATTAGCTCACACTCATAGCTAGCCTTAACCCATCACATAGTATAGCCAGGCCTTGGCACTAGTCCCTCCTCCCCTCACCCTGCCCTCCCCTCAGTACAGAGTCTCTTCAACATGACTGCCTCACGCATGACTAGATCCCCTGGTTCACAGAATGCAGTAAGCCATTAATTACTTCAAAACAGAAAACAAGTGGCACTGTGCATGAGAAAAATAAATACAGCAATATAGGCAAGCAGGCAGAGAGAAACAGAACGGCCCGGTAATGACGAGAACCACAGTACACTGACAACAGCAAGATGAGTCTCTAGGTAAAGAACGATAAACAAGCACAATCTCACAGTTTCTCAGCAAACATAAAACTATCGGAGAGAGCAATCTGAGTATATAGTCCCTAAAACCCAAAGCTGACATAAATGAGGAGCATCCTATCCGTGGGCCTACAGGGCATACATCCACAGCTTAACACTGTGCTGGTCATGTTTGAAGTGTGACTCAGGATGTCCGTGTCATTGTTTCTCTGTACAATTACTTCCACATCCAACAACAAGGACCTGTTAGTCAACACCAACACAATGAGAAAGAGCCAGGCTCCTTGCAAGCCCCCTCATTGTGTGTGTGTATGTGTAGAGAGTATAGGGGGGACCAAACTGTCCACATCTCTCCTTGCGGTGGCCCCTCACTAGTCCCTCCCCTCATTAACAAACCTCTATACGCTACAACGGCGATGTCAGCGGTCTCATGCATTGAGGGGAGAGAGCCATGTGAAAACGCCTCAATGACAAGCAAACAGGCTGTGAAAATCATTCCGCCAAAGGCATGGAATGATTTTCATGGTGAAGTTATATATTAACCATATAGGAGGATCTTTATTCAACAGCTAGCCTAGTCAGTCCTCAGTGAGACTGTAGCATTGTGCTCCTCCATCATCCCAGGCTTATGTAACAGATACCCTTCACCTTCTCAGAGACTTTTCAGAGTCCACAGACAGCAAATTAAAACATAGAAGACAAATTACTCAAAACGAGAGAGCAGCAATGTGAAAGCTGTTGAGGGAAAATGAAAGAGCTCTCATTATTGACTATTTCAGGGGACGTTCTCTTTGAACTTCACTCATTTATCCTCCTGCCTTGCTTTAGTATTGCACTAGATATACAAATTATTAGAGGAAGGAGAGATGGAAGATAAAAGGGAGAGTGCGGATGACGAGAGAGAGGGAGAGTGTGATTAAACGACAGAGCCGGTCCCTGTGGGATAGAGGGCTTATTGCATTTTAATGGGTGGATTGGTGGCTTGGTGACCCCTGGACAGCTCCAGCCGCACCTCTCCACAGGTCAGGGGCAGCCGCCACCCTGCAAGCCCATTGGACCCTGGGAATAAAAGCTCCAGAGGTCACCGGCTAACCTGTTTATCCTGCAGCCATAGCAACCCCAGTACTAGTCTTGGGCAAACATAAACAGCGGGAGCAGCGGTGGGCTGCTGTGTGCTGGGTGTAAATGGCGAGGTCAGATGGATATAATACAAGGCACTGCTGATTCATGCAACAGGAGCCCTGTCTGTCCACTCCTCACGCTGCTCTCTGCAGCACGGCCTGCCACTCACCAAGCCTCTCTTTCACCTTCCCTTTCTCCCCACTCCACATGCTAAGTGGTAACATTGTTACGGTCAATTTGTCCCATTCAGTCCCAGTGGGCAATGTCCTTCTCGTGACAACCCACAGAGAGACCACACTGCTTGGGAGGGCCTGACACCAAGGTCCAGCGGAGGGAGAGGGGGAGAAAGGGAGTGGGAGGGGCGGCAGAGCAGGTTAGCCTTGGGGCCCCCAGGCAGGCAGCTCAATTGTATTGGTGTTAGGCAATCAGTCAGAGGGTGGTGGAGATGTCGCCAGCTCTCTCACAGAGCCTGTGATCGGGCTCCTCTGGCCAGGTGACGTAACACCCTGGAGGGGGTAGCGGGGACAGGATTAAGTCCTCCTGCAACAGGACAGGGGCACCTGTTATTTTAGCACAGTAGGCACAACACTTGCTTTGGGGGGTGCTGGCCTGCACAACTGTTAGAGAATGGAGAGGGTGCTAACAGGGCCCCCATTCAACAAACCCTGGACGGCACTGAATCACACACACACAGGAAAACTAACAGACTGTGACAAACATATTCTCCCTTTCTTTTTATTTCTTCCTTGGTCCCCCTCTCTCTCACATACACACTCAGACAGATCCTGCAAATTAGTTGAGAATTCCACAATGAGAGCAGTAGGGGTTCTTTGGCCCAGAGTGCAGGGAGGGAAGTAGGGAGGGAAGTTGTGGATCTTTCCAAATTAAGTAACTTTATAATAAATCACTGTGCTCTGCTTGCTGGGGATTAGCTGAGCTTCACTGGGCAGTTTGTTAAGCTGTGAGGAGCACTGGAGAATAGGAAAGCGTCGCACAGAAAACAGTGAAATCAGCACCACCTTGGAGCAGTGAGAGAGTATAAAGTTACCGTAGGCCTACTGATAGGGGTCTGTTTGCTCTTATACATCCTCCTCGGCTCGAGGAAATTAAAAAGGAAAGTACAATGAGGAGATCACAGCATTTATCAGACAGGTGTTTCCTCTGTTCTTATCACCTAATGTATTCCTTATGATATTTACTCTGTAACGAGTGCTAGTGGGATGATGAGTGTACAAGAGGAGGTTGAAGGCATTAGCCGGGAGAGCGGTGTGGGAGAGAAACTCCCTAGCCAGGAGAACACACAGCACCAACAGATGAATCATTAGCCAGATGCAGCCAGCAGCCCTCCACTCTCTCTCTCTTATTCTCTTTTCTCCATTTAGCTCTCTCTCCCTCTTCACACAGGCAAAGAAAACAATGGCACGAAGCTGGGACTAGAACAACAGCCGGGCATTAGAAGAGTATAGGTTAGAGAAGGTAGGTAGGTATGCAACCTGTGGCAGAGTCCAGGGAGAGAGAGAGGGCTTTCAGGGGATATTAAAGAGCCCCTTGTCCTTCGAGCCTGATTGACACATGAGAATGAGGGGAGGGCTTGTGCTATTCCCTTGGCTATATCTTAGCTTTCACAAAACTGTCTCCACTCCCTAGCCCCCTTTTCTCTCCCGCTCTGCTCTCCTCTCTCACACTTGGGCTCATTATTGGAATGCTCTGACCCTTGGGGACTTCACTTACTTTTCTCCCTTTCCAGTCACAAACCTCAGCGCCCAACAAAAGGCAGCTCAAAGGCAATTTGAATTTGAAACCGGGAGCACAACAAAAACCTGCACCTTTCTCCCAAAATAAGAAACTTTGGGGAGCTCAGTGTCATTAATTCAGAAAAACGCGAATTTGATTTTGACACTAGCCAGCCGGGTTAACTCAGTGTACTGTAAAGACAGCAGCAGCTGCTGTAAAAAGAGAAGGACAGAGGGAAAGGGTGAGAGAAGAGCCCGAGGGGAGGACGGGTGTAGGGACACCCGGGCCTTGGACAGGATCACAGCGCAGCATACACAACCACTAGCAGCGCCACTAGACAGACACACACACCAGTCACAGAGGGCTGCTGCTCTCATAGTTGCTGCTCTCTTCGTGTGAAAGAAGAGTAAAAGGAAATGCAAGAAGAGTAAAAGGAAATGTAAATGCATTTTGTGCATTTACATTTTTTGCTTACATTTAATCAATAATAATAATACAGTTTTAGTGTTCAATTCATTGTAACGGTAGGCTAGTTGGGAAAATACATTATAGCAAAAGATGTCAGTCTCGGTTACTTTCCTAATATATAGGGAAGTCATAGACATTAGCATACCTTCTTATAGTCGTCAACAATAAATCGTGCTGTGTCTGTTACAACAACAAAAAATGTATGTAGCTTGGACATGGAGCTACGCACTATGAAATCGAGAAACTACACAATGCTAGAAAATCCAGGTAATATTTGCCTATTGAACAAAATTGTAGCCTATAATTATGTCACAATTATGTGTGTCGACGTGTGTGAATGTCAAGTAAGTTCCCCACATAAACATCGGCATGGCGCTACGGGAGAGCATAGCTTGTCCCATAGCGCGCACCACCACCCCCAACCACCGGACCCCAACGTTGGACAGCTCTGCCCACTTACCGCTGATTGTCGAGTAAAAGGTGCGCCCGGAACGCGACGATTACACAGTTCCTGCCTCCACAGTATGATTTCCCCTGGATTAATATCCAGTATGGAAGAAGAGAATAGACAGGTCCGAGGTTTTCGTCAACACCAATCCCAACGTCGTTTGTAAACTACTACTCCTCTCTGTCGCACCTGTCTCTGGCAAAAACGGATCCCGTACGGCGGCGTGACATCCCTAAAACAACTGTCTCTCGGGTTGTGTATTCATATACCCCCACCAACCCCCAGCACACACAACACCACCTGTCCCGGTGGACCAGACACCACAAAGCGGTTCTTATGTCGCGCCACGACACATGGCATTCCCGTTGAGCTCTGCAGCAATATTGCTCCTCAGACAGCCGTCCGGAATTCCTAAATCATTTGGGATTGCTGGTAGCAGTGGCTGATGTAGAAGGACTGATTGCAATAACAATCCATGCAGCACCCAGTGGCACTGAACCAGCTGTAGCGTAAGAAAATTACATCTGTTTCGCTCTCCCGGCCTGCACTATAGCAGTTGCGTTATCAATCATCTATCCCCACAATAGTTATTTTGTGCTCGATGTAGCTGCGCACGGCTGCTGCTCTTGCCAGTATACTGTCATTCATTACTGCGTCTTTTCACTTCGGGTCTCATTGAGAGAAAGGGCTGTTCATCAGTCTGGTATGCGCCCCTTTTCCAGTATGCTTCTGCTTCAGGATTCCGCGGGTAGAAAACTCCCATTCATCAGCTTATGAAAAAGATGTATTTTTTCTGTAGTTTACCCATCAGGGGCTTTGTGAAGATAGGAAGATCACAGGGTTTTTCTTTACTAGCGGTGGAATACAGATTATTCACTGCTCCCTCCTGTCACCCACAGGGACAGAAAACGAGGCGATACCAAAACCTGAAGCAGAATTACGCAGTGACTGGAATGGAATTGATTACTAGATAATCATATTTAATTAGGCAAATTATTTTATTCTTAAATAAAACAGTAAACATCATATCAATACATTTTATGCACGGGCCTCTTTGTAACTCCAGAAGAACAATAAGGAATGAGTTGTTCCAAATAGTCAGATGGGACTTTTGGAGTCTTCAAACTATCTACCAGAGCCCGCTATCGAAAATATTGTTTTGTATCATGCTCGATGAATATCCTCACATGGATAGCATAATACGATTTACCACTTTCCAAAAGCCATTAATTATCAAATTCTAAGGACATTCATCGAAATGTCGAGTATGAGAGGTTGAGGAGCGGCAGGTAGCCTAGTGGTTAGAGTGTTGGACTAGTAACCGAAAGATTGCACTATCGAATCCCCGAGCTGACAAGGTAAAAATTGAAAATAACTTGCCAAGTTAAATAAAGGTAAGAAATGAACAGATTACTTTGTGTCTTAGGTCAATCTATTGATGGTGTTTATACAGCACACATGTTTTGTAAAACAAATCTGATAGACATTAGCCAAATATACACTATTAAACAGCTGATGTTAGCTTATAGTACCGAACTACACTGTTATGATACAAACTATTGTTTAGATCAGCTGATTGAGTATAAGCATACAGTGCCTTCAGAAAGTAGTCACACCCTTGACTTTTCCCACATTTGGTTATATTATAGTCGGAATTTAAAGTATATTACATTTCGATTTTTTGTCATTGGCCTATACACAATACCTCATAATGTCAAAGTGGAATTATGTTGTTTGACAATTTTACAAATTATAAAAAAATTAAAATCTTAAATGTCTTGAGTCAATCAGTAAAAATGTGCTTAACAAGTCACATAATAAGTTGCATGGACTCACACCGTTGTCAATAATAATGTTTAACGTGATTTTTGAATGACTATCTCATCTCTGTACCCCACACATACAATTATCTTTAAGGTCCCTCAGTCAAACAGTGAATTTCCAACACAGATTCAACCACAAAGACCATGAGGTTTTCCAATGCCTCACAAAGGGCACATATTGGTAGATGGGTTTTAAAAAACGCAGACATTGAATATCTCTTTGAGGATGGAGAAGATTTACCATTGGCGATTTAAGATTTATTAATTACACTTTGGGTGGTGTATCAATACATCCAGTCACTACAAAGTTATAGGCATCCTTCCTAACTCAGTTGCCGGAGAGGATTGAAACCACTCAGGGATTTCACCATGAGGCCAATGGTGACTTTAAAACAGTTACAGTTTAATGGCTGTGATAGGAGAAAAGTAAGGACGGATCAACAACATTGTAGTTACTCCACAATACTAATCTAATTGACAGAGTGAAAAGAAGGAAGCCTGTACAGAATAAAAATATTCCAAACATGCATCCTGTTTGCAACAAGGCACTAAAGTAATAACGCCAAAAATGTGGCAAAGAAATTACCTTTATGTCCTGAATACAATGTGTTATGTTTGGGGCAAATCCAATACAGCACATTACTGAGTACCACTCTCCATATTTTCAAGCATAGTGGTGGGTGCATCATGTTATGGGTATGCTTGTAATCGTTAAGGACTGGAGTGTTTTTCAGGATAAAAAATAAACTTAATAGAGCTAAGCACAGGTAAAATCCTAGAGGAAAACTTGCTTCACTCTGCTTTCCACCAGACACTGGGAGATAAATTCACCTTTCAGCAGGACAATAACCTAAAACACAAGGTCAAATCTACATTGGAGTTGCTTACCAAGAAGACAGTGAATAGTTACAGTTTTGACTTAAATCTACTTGTAAATCTATGGCAAGACCTGAAAATGGTTGTCTAGCAATGATCAACAATCAATTTGACAGAGCTTGAAGCATTTTGAAAATAATAATGGGCAAATGTTGAACAATCCAGGTGTGGAAAGCTCTTAAAGACTTTCACAGAAAGTCTCACAGCTGTAATCGCTGCCAAAGGTGCTTCAGTAAATTTGCAAAAATGTCTAAAGACATGTTTTCTGTCACACCCTGATCTGTTTCACCTGTCTTTGTGATTGTCTCCACCCTCCTCCAGGTGTCGCCCATCTTCCCCATTATCCCCTGTGTATTTACACCTGTGTTCTCTGTTCGTCTGTTGCCAGTTCGTCTTGTTTGTCAAGTCAACCAGTGTTTTTGCTTCAGCGCCTGCTTTTCCCAGTCTTTCTTTTTCTTGCCCTCCTGGTTTTGACCCTTGCCTGTCCTGAATCTGAGCCTGCCTGCCGACCTGTACCTTTGCTCACCTCTGGATTATTGACCTCTGCTGACCCTGAGCCTGCTTGCCGTTCGGTACCGTTGCCCCACCTCCGGTTAACTGACCCCTGCCTACCTTGACCTGTCTATTGCCTGCCTCTGTTGGATTATTAAACCATTGTTAATTCGATGCTGTCTGCATCTGGGTCTTACCTTCATACCGGATAGTACAAACTGGCTAGTACGGATAGTATTAGTACGAACTCCACCTTCCCGGCAGCCCCGTTTACCTCCCCCGGAATGCTTTAATCGAGAGCCAAGCTACTGAGGGGCATTTTTAGCTCAGTGTGCCCTCATTTGAGCTTCAGCAATCCTCCTTCCCCTCGAATTGCTCCAAGATAGCCTACCTCATCCTGCTGATGTCTGGGAGAGCTTTCACCTGGGCTGCCGCCGTATGGGAACAGCCGGCCGTGTGCGTGAGTCTGCAGGGGTTCGGGGGAGAGGTGAAGGTTTTTGATGCCCCGTTCTCCGGGAGAGAAGCTGTCCGGAAGCTAATCCAGCTCCGGCAGGACGCCCACAGGGTGGCCGACTATGCGGTGGATTTCCACACGTTGGCAGCGGAGAGTGTGTGGAACCAGGAAGCACTGTTCGACATGTTCCTGCACGGTGTCTCGGAGGAGGTTAAGGATGAGATTGCTGCTCGGGAGTTACCCACAGATCTTGACTCCCTCATCGCTTTGACCATCCGCATCGATGGGCGATTGTGGGAACGACGGATGGAGAGGAAATTCGATTTTGCTCGCACGTCCAGGAATTCCTCAGACATCCCCGAAGTCCTCGATGGTCCCGTTGCTGAGAGCACCCGAGGTTTCCCAACCTTCCTTGAGAGTCACCGACGACGGCCGAGGCATTGTTTCCCGAGCCTATGCAACAAGGCAGAGCTGGACTATTGCCAGCGGAACGGCAACACAGAATCAACACAAGGAGCTGTCTGTGTTGCGGGACTTTTGGTAATTTTGTGTCCTCTTGCCCGGTAAAAGACCAGGCTCAACGGTAGGAGCGAGTACTCTGGTGGGACATATGGAAAACTTTTCTGCTTCCCTTACTCGCACCCCTTCATGTCATTCTGCTGTGGGGAAACGAGCCCAAATCTCTCCGGGTCCTCATTGACTCTGGGGCCGATGAGAGCTTTTGGACGCCACACTGGCTTCCGAGCTGAACATCCCCACTCAGCCCCTCTCCATTCCCATGGATGTTAGAGCGCTGGATGGGCGCTCTATAGGTCGGGTCACCCATAACACCACTCCCATCAACCTACGTGTGTCAGGGAATCACAGCGAGACCATTCAATTCCTGCTCATCAAGTCCCCCCAGATTCCAGTGGTTTTGGGATTCTCCTGGCTCCAGCAACACAATCTCCTCATCAACTGGTCTATGGGTGCTATCATGGGCTGGAGTCCGTTCTGCCCCGCCCATTGTCTGAAGTCAGCGCAACCTGCCCCGGGATGTCTTCCTGGGGGCTCGGACCTCTCCACCATTCCCACGGAGTACCAGGACCTCTGGGAGGTGTTCAGAAAGTCCCGGGCAACATCCCTTCCGCTGCACTGCCCCTATGACTGCGGGATTGACCTTCTCCTTGGCAGCACGACACCACGGAGAGGTCTGTACTCTCTGTTGGGACCAGAGACCAAGGCTATGGAGACCTACATTGGGGACGCTGTCCGCTCCGCGGTCCTGGAGTGGGCCCATTCCCCCAGGCTTGCCTGACACCCGGGCTCTCGTCGGACCCTGGCCTTCATGCGACAACGCTTTTGGTGGCCTACTATGATTCCGGATGTTGCCGTGTTTGTTGCCGTCTGCGCACAGAACAAGACTCTTCGTCAAGCTCCGGCTGGTCTTCTCCAACCACTGCCTTTCCCTCACCGTCCCTGGTCCCACATATCCCTGGATTTCATCACGGGTCTCCCCCCGTCTGAGGGCAACACTGCCATCCTGACTGTGGTCGACCGGTTTTCCAAAGCCGCCCACTTCATTCCTCTCCCCAAACTACACCCGGCTAAGGAAACGACCCAGTTTATGGTGCAGCACGTCTTCCGGATCCACGGACTCCCGGTGGACATGGTCTTTCGACCGGGGTCTGCAGTTCTCGTCCCCGTTCTGAAAGGCGTTCTGCACGCTCATTGTTTCGTCGGCCAGCCTGTCCTCCGGATTCCAAACCCAGTCCAATGGCCAGTCGGAGCAAGCCAACCAGGACTTAGAGACAACTCTTTGCTGCCCGACAACCCTACCACCTGGAGTCAGTAACTGGTATGAGTTGAGTACACCCGCAACACCCTTCCTTGCTCTGCAATGGGTCTCTCGCCCTTCGAGTGTTCCTTGGGATATCAGCCTCTGCTCTTCCCCGAGCAATAGGAGGAAGTCGGCAATCCCTCTGCCCAGATGTTCATCCGTCGTTGTCACCATACCTGGAAGAGAGCCCGGGCCGCTCTGTTGAAGACCACTTCCAGGTATAGGCGACAAGCGGATCACCACCAGGCTCCTGCTATCGGCTCGGGCAGAGGGTATAGCTCTCCACCCGGGACCTGCCCCCCCCCCCCCCACCCCCACCCCCATTTAATCGGCCTGTTCCCCATCTCTAGAGTTATTAGCCCCACCGCTGTTTGTCTTTTGTTACTTCGTACCCTCCGTATTCACCCTACTTTCCATGTGTCTAGGATTAAGCCTGTGTCTCAGAGCCCTTTGTCTTCTGTTTCAAGGCCCACCCCTCATCCCCGTGTCATCGATGGCCATCTGGCGTACACGGTGAGAAGCGTCCTGAGTGTTCGACCACGGGGCAGGGGTGGGAGGGTTATGGCCCAGAGGAGAGGTGCTGGGTCCCTGCTAGAGACATCCTATACCCAGCCTTCATCACGACTTTCACCGCCGGCACACCGATTAACCAGGCATGCGCCCAGGTAGGACGCCAGGTGGTCTGCCGTCCGGTACCGTTGCCCCACCTCCGGTTTACTGACCCCTGCCTGCCTTGACCTGTCTACTGCCTGCCCCTTTTGGATTATTAAACCATTGTTAGTTCGACGTTGTCTGCATCTGGGTCGTACCTTCATACCTGATAGTTTTCACTTTGTCATTATGGGGTATTGTGTGTAGATGGGTGAGACCTTTTTTGTAATCAATTTTGAATTCAGGCTGTAACACAACAAAATGTGGAATAAGTCAAGGGGTATGAATACAGTCAGAAAGCACAGTATACCATTAGTCAACTAGTTTTTCTGATTAACAACTTGTGTCATGACCATGTAAAGGCAGATGCCAAAGTACCACACAAAGTACAGGCTACATTTCCTCTAAGAGTATATTTCCTGGTAGGACTATAGAAAACGGCCCAGTGGATCACTGCACCCACACACCAGAGGACAGGGCAAGCAGCAGCATCATTATTCAAGCAGTGCAATGCTGGGGCCAGGGCCTGAATAGTAATGAGTTCTCCTCTCACAGACACACAGCACACCTGAGAAGAGCAGGTTCAATAGGAGGATAGGATCGCAGCCTAAACTAAGGTCTCCACAAGGTAATATCCCATTAAACTGGAATGACGGCCAGTCACTTTAAATGTTACAGTGACCCGAGGACACTTAAATCAATTAAAATGTAAAGTATGGCTGTAAGGATATGCTCTGGTGTGCCAGCCTTTCATGGAAACTTTTTACTAAGTGTGTGCACGTGTATTTTATTTCCTAACATTCTGAAAAGGGGCAAGTACACTTGCAATTTCAGTCTATTGTGGTATTCTCTGGACTGGACTTAAGCTTTTTTCAAAGTAATAAATTAGGACAAAGAAACTTTGCGCCAAATTCAGCAGAAAAATTGAGCTTCTGTTAATTTGGTCTATTTGCTTTCTTGTCAAGGATGGAGGATGGGGAACGGACAATAAATAAATAAACCAAAAACATGTTTTGTTCTTCCTCCCTTTCATCCCACACAGTGTCTCGCTGTAGACCTGCACTAGATAAGACAAGAGCTGAGTGGGATGGGAAAATGAAATGGCTTAGCAAAAATCGTGACCTTCGAAGAGAACACTGTGCTTTTTAATATTTAAACAACGTGGGGAGAAGGGGCAGTGCAGGATTCCTCTAAGAGGAGAGGCTCAAACTAGATCAGTACTGAATACAGCAGTAATTATTGTTCTTCTGCTGCAGAATGTGCCAGAAACCACTCAGACATTGGTGAAGTTATGTATCACGTAGGGTGTAACTTTGTGTTGGATATTGTGGGGGTCAGTAGCAATGGGTTCTCTAGAGTGGTTTGGGGCATTCCCCCGTAATAAATACTGTATATATATTTTTAATAGCTTTGAAATGGTTGTTTCTGGTACATTTTGAATGGAAAATGCATCCAAAAATGTCCTACTAATTTGGTCAATATACCCCAATCACAACTGAAATACCAATATCTGTCTATATTACTTTAAACTGTGTTCTTCTTAACAGTTCAGAAAGTCACCACCACATCCCTTTAAGTGCATTTAAATGTCAGAACACATTTTTCTATCTTTTATCTTTGTACCCTTGGCTCATACATAGTCTTGAATAACTCATTTCTTATTCCCAATAGTGTAGGTGCATAAAGATGGCGGCACCCATGCACTTACCACAAATTCCTCGTTTTGCTCACCGTATTGTACATTGCTCTCTGTTGCTCTTTTTTTGTATGGTCATTAGCAGAGTATAAATGATCCCAATTTTAGATTCAAGATGCCGGCAATTTGAAAAGCAGAAAAAGTAGACTGTGCTGATTTATTGGCACATTGAACCATATCGTGGACCGTAGTTTAAAAACTCAGTGGATGGTGCTAAAACAATGACGCCATATCTGAATTCTGCCATCTTTATGTACTTTTGCAGTTTAACTTAACAGGAGTCGAGGCAATCGGAGATCAGAAAATTCTAACTTGGTTACACAATTTAATTGGAGTATTAATTCATAAATGTATTGCAACCTTATACAAAGATGGGCATATAGTGGTACAGAGAGGGGTCAGATCTTTAGTCTCAATTCACTTAAATGCACCAAATACCTGTTTACGCCTATCACTGCCAGCAATGACATTCTGACATATTGTTTTCCTATCTATGGTATTCCACTTCTCCTGGTGGATATGACAGACGGCAACATGGTTCAATCTGCTTTTTGTCATAGAGCGCAACCACGTCTTCAACCTACATGACAACCAAATGAAATCAGAATGTAGGCAACAACATTTGTTACAGCATTTGGGCTACAGTCAGCAAAGATGAGGAGCTGAAACGATAGATCCAATCTGTGTGCGATGTAAATAGCTGTGCAACGTACCCTATCAGACTGCCTTATAACTCAAATTCTCACCTGATGACCTTTTCATCCTCTCCCTACTTCAATATGGCAGTGCCCTTTCTCTCTTTACTGTCTCTGACCCCTGCGGTGACAATCAATTAAATCAGAATGTAGGCAACAACATTTGTTATAGCACTTGGGCTACAGTCAGCAAAGAAGAGGAGCTGAACTGATAGTGCCTTTATAAATCAAATTCTCAACTGATGACCTGTTCATCCTCTCCCTGCCTCTACATGGGCGGACTGGGACCAGAAATTGGCCCTGGCATTTCAAAAATACGGGCCCATTTTTTTCCTGTAGGTCTCCACACCGGCCCATTTTTTTCTTGAGCCCCCCATTATTAGCTAGATAATGATCATTTTGTGCAACATCAAAAAAAAATAGTTAGACAGGACTGGGCTAAAAATGGACCAGCCCATCCACCCCTGATGGGCGGTGCCAGTGCTCTCTCTCACTCTCTCTATTGCCTGTCTTTGATCCCTGCCATAATCATACTAATTTTCCCCCAACTTCGGACACAATTTTCATGGACTGGAAAATAATGGTAAGTTTTAAATACACCCGTCAGGCTAGCTGACCACCAATTTTCATTACAATTTAAGTTAGGTTCTGAGAAGTTTTTTAAAAGTTATGTATTGACATTTTGTGGGACACGCTACAAATCATAAAATTCGACTTGCGCGACAGACCACAAATCATTTAATATCAAGCTTTTAACCTCTAAAATATAGCTAACGGTTTTACTAAAGGTGATAGCTTATTTTCTCAATGTTGATAGGACTGCTTAGTAATGAGAAATAAATAGTAAGTGTTAGATAATACATAGAGTGAGGGAAAAAAGTATTTGATCCCCTGCTGATTTTGTACGTTTGCCCACTGACAAAGAAATGATCAGTCTATAATTTTAGTGGTAGGTTTATTTGAACAGTGAGAGACAGAATAACAAAAAAATCCTGAAAAACGCATGTCAAAAATGTTATAAATTAATTTGCATTTTAATGAGGGAAATAAGTATTTGACCCCTCTGCAAAACATGACTTAGTACTTGGTGGCAAAACCCTTGTTGGCAATCACAGAGGTCAGATGTTTCTTGTAGTTGGCCACCAGGTTTGCACACATCTCAGGAGGGATTTTGTCCCACTCCTCTTTGCAGATCTTCTCCAAGTCATTAAGGTTTCGAGGCTGACGTTTGGCAACTCGAACCTTCAGCTCCCTCCACAGATTTTCTATGGGATTAAGGTCTGGAGACTGGCTAGGCCACTCCAGGACCTTAATGTGCTTCTTCTTGAGCCACTCCTTTGTTGCCTTGGCCGTGTGTTTTGGGTCATTGTCATGCTGGAATACCCATCCACGACCCATTTTCAATGCCCTGGCTGAGGGAAGGAGGTTCTCACCCAAGATTTGATGGTACATGGCCCCGTCCATCGTACCTTTGATGCGGTGAAGTTGTCCTGTCCCCTTAGCAGAAAAACACCCCCAAAGCATAATGTTTCCACCTCCATGTTTGACGGTGGGGATGGTGTTCTTGGGGTCATAGGCAGCATTCCTCCTCCTCCAAACACAGCGAGTTGAGTTGATGCCAAAGAGCTCCATTTTGGTCTCATCTGACCACAACACTTTCACCCAGTTGTCCTCTGAATCATTCAGATGTTCATTGGCAAACTTCAGATGGGCATTTATATGTGCTTTCTTGAACAGGGGGACCTTGCGGGCACTGCAGGATTTCAGTCCTTCACGGCGTAGTGTGTCACCAATTGTTTTCTTGGTGACTATGGTCCCAGCTGCCTTGAGATCATTGACAAGATCCTCCCGTGTAGTTCTGGGCTGACTCCTCACCGTTCTCATGATCATTGCAACTCCACGAGGTGAGAGCTTGCATGGAGCCCCAAGCCGAGGGAGATTGACAGTTCTTTTGTGTTTCTTCCATTTGCGAATAATCACACCAACGGTTGTCACCTTCTCACCAAGCTGCTTGGCGATGGTCTTGTAGCCCATTCCAGCCTTGTGTAGGTCTACAATCTTGTCCCTGACATCCTTGGAGAGCTCTTTGGTCTTGGCCATGGTGGAGAGTTTGGAATCTGATTGATTGATTGCTTCTGTGGACAGGTGTCTTTTATACAGGTAACAAACTGAGATTAGGAGCACTCCCTTTAAGAGTGTGCTCCTAATCTCAGCTCGTTACCTGTATAAAAGACACCTGGGAGCCAGAAATCTTTCTGATTGAGAGGGGGTCAAACACTTATTTCCCTCATTAAAATGCAAATCAATTTATACAATTTTTGACATGCGTTTTTCTGGATTTTTTTGTTGTTATTCTGTCTCTCACTGTTCAAATAAACCTACCATTAAAATTATAGACTGATAATTTCTTTGTCAGTGGGCAAACGTACAAAATCAGCAGGGGATCAAATACTTTTTTCCCTCACTGTATCATATCATGAAAACAGCTGAATGTTGTCAAGCTTTACCGTTTCAAATTGGAAGCGTTTTGCACAATCTGCAAGAATGAACTTTGAACCATTAACTTTTTTGACACCTTTCACTGTGTCGGTTATGTTTCATCTTACAACAGCTACATTATCTGCAGTATTTAGTCAAATGTTAGCTACAATGTGTGCATCAATATTAAACTATTTGTGACTGCAATTGTAATTACAGATAACAACATCAAACAAAAAACGTGAGTATACTTTCAGTTTATTGTGAAACCTTTCATCTTCAAATTTCAATAACTTAGATTTTAATTGTAAATGTTTATACATATTGAAATTATCTTTCTAAAATTAGTATATTATGCCAAGTTATTCAGCAAAATGTATTTCCCACCGGAGCATGGAGAAAGTAAAAAGGCAGCAGCCATGGAGGATTGCGGTGCAGGGATGGCTATCCCCCGGGCTGCCAAGGTTAGTCTTCTTTTGTTTTGATGAGATTAACACGGGAATGTGAATTTCATCTGCAAATAACAGTTTTTATTTTTTTATCTGCCGAGGTGCAGACCCTGGCAGGCTGAGCGGCCGGGTGACCCATGGTTGTCGTAGTGGACTATCCACATTGCTTGCACCAGAGGATAAAAATTCTCTGGTGCAGTACTGTATCTTCCCCTTCACCAGACAGAGGCTGACTAATTACGCAGACAAAATATGCAGGCATTTGGTGTTTTATGTGCTAGTGTATGC
Organism: Salvelinus namaycush; assembly: GCF_016432855.1. NCBI lineage: Eukaryota > Metazoa > Chordata > Actinopteri > Salmoniformes > Salmonidae > Salvelinus > Salvelinus namaycush. The sequence goes on from NC_052316.1 coordinate 19,103,585, forward strand.
AGAATACTGGACTGACTGTTCTCAATGTGTGTGACCTTAAATGTGTATGTGTATAATGATGCCAAAAGACACATTTCCATTCTGGATGGACAATTAAGTTTTATTCTATTCTAGGTTTCGGTAACCAGGGGAGACAATTTCACCAGTGGCGAAGAGGTGTTGGAAAATGTTCAGGAGGAGGCACAAGAACCTGAGCATGAGGAGGCCGGACACTCTGGACAGGCCGAGAGATGAGTGTGCCACAGTAGTTCTTGCAAGCGGGAGCGAAGGGCACTGTGTCCCGTTGTTGTTGCCACTCATGCCCTCCCCATTGAGTAGTAGGCAATGTATGTATCAAGGTCACACCTAGATGGTTATCAATATTAGTTATTTCTTGTGTAGGCTCCTATCCTACTTGAAATAAAATCATGGGAGGGAAAAATGATGATACAGCCATGATACAGCTGCCCAATATGAAGCACCTCAGGTCAGCAGGCATGTCTATACACCAGTGCACTGGTCGTCGGCTTATCGACTCGTCATGCGGCCCAGTCAGCCACGCAAAACAGTCTTGAGTGGCAACAAATCCACCCAATTAGCTGATTCTCTTTCCATGCACCCACTCCTTTCGACACACCCACGCACCGATACAAATTATATTTTATTAGTCATATGCTTCATGAACAAACCTGTGAAGTGAGTAGTTCCATGTCATTGGCTAGATGTCATTGCCATGTTTCTTTACACACAGCATAGAGAAACAGAAAAGAGAATTGTCCACTACTCTCATACATAATTTCTATTGCACAGCCTTGACTTATCCTGACTGTTGCCCATAGCACATGCACCAACTGAATCAACAAGTATAATGACCCACTTTCCAATGGATACATTCTCCATTGGGTATTAACTTGAACTTTACTAATGCTAACGCAATTACTGGTGATTTTCTCTTGGTAGACATCCAGAGCTGATAAAAGTGCTCTGCTTCTGATGTCTGACCACTTGTTTCTCTGAGAGGGGCATTGTCATGGTAGCCAGGGGTGTCATGCACCCCAAAAATCTGAGGGTGCACAAAGTACGTGAGGATCATTATCGTTACTTTCCCCAGTTTCTGTTGTGGTTTTGTTTGTTTGTTTGTATGTGTGTGTGTTTCAGGATGGCTTCCTGAAATTCCCCAAGCAGCTGATTGGTTGGCCCATTGATGATTGGAGCTGACCCCGCCCTCTCGTCAGGAAACAGCTGTCTTCAATTACCAACTCCTTCTCCAGCTATATAAGCCAGTGTTCTGTTGCACAGATGATTGCTGAGAGAAGAGGGCAGATTCGTAGTATATTCTGTATTTTGGTTAGTGTTGTTGAGAGAGATGATTAGTGTGTCCTATGTTGGTTGTGGTTAAGAGAGCTGAGGGTTATATCTTGTGTTGGTTGTTGCAGAAAGAGAGAGCTAATTCGTATGTCCTGTGTGTGAAGTAGTTTGTATTGTTCTGTGTCGTTTGTTCCCAAGGGGAAGGCACCTAGGGAGTGCTTAGGCAAGAGGCCTGCGGGCATACATAACCCGTAGTATTCACTGTCTATGCACACTAGGTAAGACCTGGGCGGACCACCACCTGTATTTTGGTTAGTGCACCAGGTGGTGCTAGTTAGGTAAGTTGTGGGTAGGCAGGTAAGGTAGGAGAGGGGGCTTTGACATTTACTTTCTTTGCTTTGGTTCCGTTCAGCCCCTTTTCCCCAAAATTACCGTGTGACGGAATAAGTTCCTAGTAAACGGTAAATTCTCTGCCTTTTGTCATCCTTACTCGCACCTACAATCCCATACCTCTTTCACTCCACAGGGAGTTGAGTTGTAGCAGGGTGTTGCGTTCCCTCTTCCTAGAGGGAATGTAACATCAAATCAAAATCAAATTTTATTTGTCACATATACATGGTTAGCAGATGTTAATGCGAGTGTAGCGAAATGCTTGTGCTTCTAGTTCCGACAATGCAGTAATAACCAACGAGTAATCTAACCTCACAATTCCACAACTACTACCTTATACACATAAGTGTAAAGGGATAAAGAATATGTACATAAATATATATGAATGAGTGATGGTACAGAATGGCATAGGCAAGATGCAGTAGATGGTATCGAGTACAGTATATACATATGAGATGAGTAATGTAGAGTATGTAAATATAAAAGTGCATAGTTTAAAGTGGCTAGTGATACATGTATTACATAAAGATGGCAAGATGCAGTAGATGATATAGAGTACAGTATATACATATACATTATATTAAGTGGCTTTGTTTAAAGTGGCTAGTGATACATTTTTGATCAATTTCCATCAATTTCCATTATTAAAGTGAGCTGGAGTTGAGTCAGTATGTTGGCAGCAGCCACTCGATGCTTAATTCTGTCAAAAATATATTTTTGTATATCTAAGCATACCTCTTGAGCTGTCTGTATATGCTTCTCTGCTAAAATCTGGGTATCAGATTGGAAGGAATGAGTATTTAATACATTTAGTAACTGCTTGATTTTTTAAAGTCTACCAGTCTTGCCAGCACGCATGCTAGCTGAGATAGTTAGATAACCTAGCTACTCTAACCTGATTGATAGCTTGAAATGGCTTCTTGGTACATAGTTATTCGGTTGGGAACCTATCCGGGCTAGCGAAAGCCAACTTCATAAAATTGCCAGGTGGTTAGTAGTATTACAGAGAAACAACAATAAATGAGAAATTAAAATATTTTTTCAACAGGTCGGTCAAATCTAATGGGGTGGGTGCCCCTGTGCCCCCTATCGCCATGACGCCTCTGATGGTAGCCATGGTTTGAGTGGAGCGTGCAGCAGGGGAAGAGATGAAAGACAGGACAGGGGGAAGAGAAGGCCACTGGCGTACCACACAACCGCAGCATACCCCACAATGTGGGTGGGGGGGGCACACAGGCTCTGGACTTTAGTTGTTGTCATTGTGTTGGAGTCACCCTGATAGAATTAGGAATTAGAATAATAGAATAGACATGAACCTCCTATGATGGGTTAAAGGTTGGATATATTTGTCAGGGAGTTGGTCAACCATGGTTTGCCAGTGCTGTGATAAGATATTGTGTAAAATAAATTAAGAATGTATCTGGACTGTATGTTTGTTAGCTAGCTAGCCCTCCAGTTTTAAAGGAATGATTCCATAACATTTTCAAATTAACTGCCAATATGACAACATTACATTCAAACAATGCAGTCAATCCACTGCCATACACTGGCTGAAGTCAGTAGATAAGACTTTAGAGAAGTTGTAAATGCAACAAGTACTGATATTGTATCATATAATAGCACTCTCAGCTTTCCAAGAACACTAAATTGAGACATTTATGGTCTGTTTACATATATTTTAGAGGCTATTTATACAGAATGTTTATAAAACCCGAATAAACTGTATTTATGATTATATGACACTATTTTAGGTTGACAATTATATTACACAATTCCTGATATATCACAAGCCTTTGTTTTATTTGCCTGCATAAGTAAAACCAGGATTATCCCAACTGCCATTCATTCCAATTAGACTGGTTTGGATTTCTTCCTGACCAATATAGCTGCCATTTTAACCCCATTCTGGACATAGCCCCACCATTTATTTTACAGTACGTCACCTTGCTATAGTCACTCAGCGTACTGCAACACATCCGTCCTTTGTTTGGGGATAGCACAGTTGTAGGCCATCACTGTCAGGACAGATCCAGTCATATCCCAGCCAGACAATGAATATTTCAGGGCTAGTCGTCTCCCCCGTGTCCCCAGCACCTCTGCTGTTGCCTCTGTGCCGTTGGCAACCCCCTCTGCCCAAATAATCCCACTAGAATAAACAGAGGCACACCAGTCGCCTGTGTTTCAGACATGATGAAAAGTCATCAATTAGGAGGCTATTGTTTCCCAGGGAGGAAACTGGCTTATTTGTTACTTTTCATTTTGTATGTTGTTTTGGGGGCTTTTCTAGTTTGTTGTTTTAAAGAGCCAACAGAGACTCAGTAGAATCATATTGTCAATATCGTACAACCTGGAAAAGATGTATCTTATTTAAAGTCTCAGGCTGTTCCAACTTCCTCAACAGAGGCCTTTGTGATTATAACTGAAAAGATTCAAGAGACGTACACTCACACAGAGCCAAATACAGTTAATGACTATGATGAGTATTCATTTTAAAAGAATAAGGATGAGTTCATGCTTCTTGAAAATGTAACATTAATTTGAATGCCCCCTGATGCACATAATTAGGACAGTTTTTTCATCCACTATTTCTAAGACATGATTTTTAATCTGAACACATTGTACAAAAGTAGAATAGGGAAAAAAGCATTTAGAAAGAGCAAGAGAGTATTAGACACACTAACCTCAAAGCTGTTTCAGTTTTCATTGTGCATTGACAAGCCACATCATTAAACCCACAAAAAACATTGAATCATTGGTGAGAAGTAATCAATATGTTTATTCATTCATTGGAACAGGAGATATAAAAATATAAAATATAAAAAAGACCTTGTACTCTCTTAGAGGATATGGGTAGATGGAGGCAGGCAGGGTTACAGTATACTAACAGTATAGTACGCGTGTGGTTGACTTGACCACCTCTGATGCATGGTCAACCTCTGCTCTCTATATCCCTTCCACATGAGCTGTGTTCCTGTTCATGTCTAAGACCTACATCAGCTCAGCCAAGGTTACGCCTTATTAATGTGTTATTACACCATAAATTGCCAGGGCAAAAGCTCATATCAAGTTTCAACCTTGAGATGATTTATAATGGTGTGGTCCATGTTACTGATACCTGATTTTGCAGCCAGGATGCCCAAAATATGTTGCAGTGCATTGAAAATAGGACTTCTGCTGATGGTGTGTAGAGGGCCGATCTTACTTAAACAGACTTGAATTGAAATGGGCATAAAATGGACAGATGGTAAATAATTCAAATAGATTTAAGATGCAGCTCTTTTGACCTTAGAATCAACATTCAGGTGTTGCATTTGCAAAAAAAAATCAAATGCAAGTGTTGGGAAGAAGTTTTTAAAAAGCGTATTTTTTTAAACGTTTTTTGTGTAACACACTTGTACCATCTGTTTTTTATGTAAACATGAATCATTACTTTAGAATTGTACTGCATTTTTGTTTTGCAGAGTGATCACACTAACATTAGATCACAAAGCCTCCCTTGGACCAATTCATCTTCCAATGCGAAGAAGTTTATCAATTCTACCTGTTTGGGCCTCCTTGAAACCTTTATGGTTGATGTGTCCTCATCACTAGTCAGTTTATTGGGTTTGGGTAAAATAAATAGAATCCTAATCAGATTTTTTAAACCCTGGGCTTGGTTAATTTGACCCAGACATTTTCAGTAATGCTAAAGTAAATGGCTGATAAAACTAACAGCAGCTGCACCATACAACCCTAGCAACCTGGCTATGTTGCCAATTTAGTCTGCTCATCTAGAATGGTATGTTCTCAGACACAGGGCAAGTTCTAATTGTCCTAAGGGATCAGTCATTTTCTTATCTCCTAATCTTCAATTACTCAATATCCAGAACAATTTGGGCCACAATCAATTGATCCAGTGGAGCAGAGTCAGAGTTAAACAGAAACAGATGACACTACCGGCCTCCAGGGCACATGCTGGTAACCCCAGTCTGGGGAAATTGAAGGAGGAGGAAGTAGAGGGACACTGGGGAACATTAAATCCCCACACTCTCCAAAAACACACAAACTAATAACTGAAAAAGATATGATAGAAGAGTAGGAACACAGACACCCCACTGTTCTCCAGTTACCAGACTTGTTTAATTTCTCATTTGTTAATATGTCTGCATGCGGTGTGAATATGTTTACTTTCAGAAGGGTTGGTGATTATAAATGTAACCACAGAATTAATTTCACTTCAAACATGAACCAAAATGTAACTGCGGAAGCCATTCAGAGTATCTCTGATAGCAATATTAAAGTAATCTCTCTCTGCATTTTGGCCTAATAGCTGTGAAAATATAAAAGGGCAGATAATGAAAATTATAATGGGTCATATTTTATCGTGATTAGAATCTCCTAATGAAATGGAGGAGTTTGTGGAAATGGAATCCTGCATAACAAATAATGGTAATGGAAATTATTGTGCCTGGCATGCTGGGATAACATATTACCAGTAGCCGTTCGTGGGTAAAATCACTGGGGAAGCCAAGCCAGAAAAAAAACATATTACAACCTATGTGTTGTGATAATTGCATTGTTTGCTCTAAAACCTGTTAGTTCATATGCCTTGCAACCGTGATATATAGGCCTAAGGCCGAGACAATGAGAAGACAGAGTGGCAGAATAAATTCAACCACACATTTGTTTCACAAATTGTCCATTTGGAAGAGCCATTTGCGACCAAGCTTTAACTTCCTGACTGAGGTCTTGAGATGTTGCTTCAACATATCCACATAATTTTCCATCCTCATGATGCCATCGGTTTTGTGAAGTGCAACCAGTCCCTCCTGCAGCAAAACACCCCCACAACATGATGCTGCCACCCCCGTGCTTCACGGTTGGGATGGTGTTCTTCGGCTTGCAAGCCTCCCCCTTTTTCCTCCAAACATAACGATGGTCATCATGGCCAAACAGTTCCAGTTTTGTTTCAGCAGACCAGAGGTCATTTCTCCAAAAAGTACAATCTTTGTCCCCATGTGCAGTTGCAAACCGTAGTCTGGCTTTTTTTATGGCGGGTTTGGAGCAGTGGCTTCTTCCTTGCTGAGCGGCCTTTCAAGTTATGTCGATATAGGACTCGTTTAACTGTGGATATAGATACTTTTGTACCTGTTTCCTCCAGCATCTTCACAAGGTCCTTTGCTGTTGTTCTGGGATTGATTTGCACTTTTCGCACCAAAGTACGTTCATCTCTAGGAGACAGAACACGTCTCCTTCCTGAGCAGTATGACGGCTGCATGGTCCCATGGTATTTATACTTGCCTACTATTGTTTGTACAGATGAATGTGGTACCTTCAGGCGTTTGGAAATTGCTCCCAAGGATGAACCAGACTTGTGGAGTTCTACATTTTCTGAGGTCTTGGCTGATTTCTTTTGATTTTCCCATAATGTCAAGCAAAGCGGCACCAAGTTTGAAGGTAGGGCTTGAAATACATCCACAGGTACACCTCCAATTGACTCAAATTATGTCAATTAGCCTATCAGAAGCTTCTAAAGCCATGACATCATTTTCTGGAATTTAACAAGCTGTTTAAAGGCACAGTCAACTTAGTGTATGTAAACTTCTGACCCACTGGAATTGTGATACAGTGAATTATAAGTGAAATAATCTGTCTGTAAACAATTGTTGGAAAAATGACTTGTGTCATGCACAAAGTAGATGTCCTAACCGACTTGCCAAAACTATAGTTTGTTAACAAGAAATTTGTGGAGTGGTTGAAAAACAAGTTTTAAAGACTCCAACCTAAGTGTATGTAAACTTCCGACTTCAACTGTACATATTAAACGTCCATCCTCTCAGTCCAGGGGCACAGTGTATGAATTTATGGTTTGATCAGAATCGCTGTTATAATCATTGGCCAGTAAGGAGAATTAAGTAAATCCACAAGTCCAAATCCCTATCTCCACCCATGGCTAATTTAGAAAAGGGACAATTTTAGCTAGCTAGCTAGCTAGCCACAGGAGGACAACAACACAACGAGGTGCAACAATTCAAGTTGTTTCTGTCAATTACATATTTATCTTGATGCGATGTGATAGGAGTGAAGCCAAATCCAAACTGGCTTCCCTTGACACATTTTGTTGGTGAGCCAGGACTATTCACAGTTGAGCTCACTCAGTTTAGCTCAACTCTGATTGGCTATTATTTTATATATTTTTTCTTATTAAGGGAGGCCAAATGCTCGCTGGCTTCCCTTGCATTCAACGCTACAGACGGCAACAATGTCATACTCTTTTTGACCAGACAGCATCAGATAGATGGCCTACAAACACAGAAACAGAGGGGTGCTGTTTCTCTTGCTCGGACGCTTTCTCCGGTGAGTTATATTAAGCCTCTTGCGAATTGAAGAAAATTCTGAAAACACAGAGAGACGAAAGCTTTAAAAAAAATGGGAAGCCTGGCTTCCCTTGGCATCCATGGATACACTCCACTGCCAGCCAAACAGAGTGACACATTGTTCTAGCATTTAAAACAATAGGAAGAGCTTATATCATATGAACTCCACATGTCAGGGAATCATGAATATTATTTTTATCTTCCTATGGACAATCCTCACTAGATTTATTTTATAGAGATAGTCTACATATGTACCCCATACATTTTCTGAAAGCCTCACACTTGCATTTATAAATGCATCCACATGCCCTTCTATTTCATCGGCTTCATAGTGGATTTACTCTCTGTTCTAAAATATAAAAATAAACTTGTAGTTATAATTTGTTTAAAAGGATCCTCTCAACATGTCTTCAATATGGGTGCCAAGCAGACTTGAAAGACCTTGCAGAGGCTCAGCCACATACAGTGAGGCTGCAGCACATTGGCCTCTCTTTGTGGGTAAAGAATGCCCTCTTCAGGTGTAGCTACCCATTGCAGTTACACTGCATTACACAGAAATACAAAGCCACTCTTGTTGCTGTAGTAATTATTAATTGCGTCACAGATAGAACAATGAGACAGATATATCACCAGATGTATAAATGTGAAGCATCCGCTTGGTGTTTCAACTCACTACCAAATTTGGTAGGAAAATTATGAAAAGAGATGGATTTTGGCCGACATTCTGTAATTTTTCTCATCAATGAAACATTTGATCTCAATACAGTTTAATGTTCCCATAACTAGAATCTGTTTTGAACAGAGTGGACTGAGTATTGTAGACTTTGGCTTTTGCCAACGTTTTATAAAATAGCGTTGTTTAGAAGTGCAAAGGCGAATTGAGTTAATGCACACGCGCATTTCACAGAGTAGGCGTTCCCTAACGGAAATATGCAAATGTTTACTAGAACAGGAAAATAGGATCTCGCTATTTCGTGCTTGGCTCTGCCCACCTCCTTACTTGTTCTGCCCACTATGACTCATTTGTTCCCATTGGAAACGACATGCTGTGGTCTATCTTGGTTTAGTTATACAAATCTTTGCTTGAATTTTAATCACGGCAACCCAGAAGCAAAATATCACTTTAGCTACTAGATTAGGTTCTAGGCAGGGAAGACTAGTATTTGAACGAGGCACTTAGCCTACCTGCAATGGCGATTTCCGTCATTGGTGCAGGTTGAAAGTTGCTCATGAGGAGTCAACATTAACCTAAATGTAGCAGGCGTAAAATTAACCGTCCCCATAGGCAATTGGCTTTCAAGACATAGGGTAACATATTTGGTTGGCCGATGTTCCTATTTATTGCAGGTAGGCTATAAAACATAAATTATATAACGTTATACAGCTACTTTGCATAGAACAAAATACCATACAACGTGAATTGAGGTAAGAACCACAACTGCAACTTTTGTAAACGTTGTAGGGTAACAGTTTATGGGTCTTCAAGATGTAAATTATTAAATATTGCCAGGTCTAAATCATTGATTGACCCTTAAACCAGATCTCATTGAAGATGTGAGGCACCTGATTGCATTTAAGGGTAGGCCTAATAATCCCAACAGATGTTCTGTGATTTTACCTGGCTTTATGAAATCAGTAAAACTCACGTTTGTGTGACATTTTTCAACACCTGATGATGCAATGTGAAGTTGTGTTCCCCATCTATTTATAATCTAAATGTATTAGCCTATACCAATAATCAGTCTCATCATCAATTATGACATGAACACAATACTAACATAAATAGAAATCCACAGACATTATAGATAACGCTTGATATTCCAAAATATATAATCATACAGGCACAACTATTGATATCATAATTGTTAGGCTACATGGTTTCATGTAACCTGACTACATTCATTGGCTACTGTTGCGTATAGCTAGTTTCAGTTTACAGTGATTGGTTAACTTTCAGGAACAATTTGACAACCCCGCCTTTGCTCTGCCCATGTTTTCCCAAGTGTGCTGCCAGGGCTTGGTCGGGACACGGCTATCTGGGTTAAACTTCGCAGCAGGGTCAACGGAGGACAGGAGCATGCCAAATATATTATGTTTATTATCAGCGAGGTCAGTGACTAAATTGACAACCTGTCTGGAAACTAATATTTTGAAAAGCATGCAGAGCTGTATCATGCGGTAACATTAGGATAACAACTTGTAACCTTCTAGCTTCGTCTTGGACCAGGCTTGCTAACAAACTATACTGTTATTTTAGATGTCTGCTTAAGTGCCTGTTTAATGTCTATTTAGATAGAAGTTAATCAAACTACTGTAGGCTAGTTGCTCACGTTCTCTACCAGAGAAGCTATTCATTTTACGGTACTGGGAAAGTCCCTTTTGTGGGGTAAAGTTCAGCAGAACTATGGCCCAATTTTTCAAAACACTTTTAAATATGGCTTATTTTCAAATTGTAATTTGGCCCCTCATACCTCTTATTTGCTTCTTTGTGAAGTAGTATTTTTCATACTTTCACCTGTCATAACTGTAAATGATTTGACTGGAATTGGAACGTTGTAGGCTGCTGGGACCATTAATTTATATGGCTTTGACCCACGTCTTTCTTCATAGTCAGTCATTGCTTGCATACCAACCTACTGCCATCTAGGCCTGCTCTACTGGCTTCAGGGGTCACACACAGAGGGGTAAATCCATTTGAATTCAATCACTTTTTGACAGAATTCGTTTTGATTTGAATGAAACCTCCCATACATATTTGTCCCTTGTAGAAGTGTTCAGAATTTGTATATGTGTATTTTTTTTACCTGAATGGAAAAACATACAAGACACAAAGGTGTTCAAGGTTGACCCATTTTTGGTGGGGTGTATGCATTTTTGCATACCCCACCATCCATGTTGAGTTTACTATAATTTAAAGTGGTGTTACCACGCTGCTTGCTGGTAGAAGGCTCCGCTACGCTATCCTCAGCATGGCCAAGTGCAGGCAGCTGCATCAGTATGCACATGTAGAACTCCCTAGTGGGGAGCTCTGCTCATGTCCATGTAGTAGCATATCTGTTTCCACCTCCTCTGGTCAGACAGCTGCTGGTAGTACTGCATGCACCTCTGCCAGTACTCCTGGCTATAGCACCCTGTGTGACTGAATGAAGGGGCCTGCCATGGACCAGGAGAGGGGCCTGCTGAGGTCATGAGCTGGGGATGTCCAACTGCTTCCTTCCCCTACGTCAGAAACGGCCTCGAGTGGGATCAGCAGAGGGCTGTTCTTGGGCTGCTGTGGAGGTGAGGCCTGGTCAGGAGCCTGAGGGAGGTTTACGGTTCCCAGGTAGGTCAGTGTCAGAGGCTCATCCAGCTGGACCTTCAGACCCTTTAGAGAGCTCAGACGACTGATGAGAGAGAGGAGGCATGTGGAAGATCCTTCATGATGACCACATATCGAATATGGGTGTCTGGATGGGTCTCCTTTACCTTTGGGGCCTGCTCTGAGGTGGGGGGCAGTTTGCCTGTCCCACGTAGGTCAGGGGATCCACCAGTGAGGCCTGGTGAGCAGGGCCAGTACCAGAGCCACAGGGCTCGTTGCTGCCACAGTATTGGTTTGACCTGAAAATGACACATCCATATTGCTGTTGCAATAAAATAAAAAACACTTATCTAGACAGTAGGGATTTCAAATTGCTTTGAAGATCTAAGATTTTGGTGACATCAGAATATGGTTTAACTGTCTTTGGCAATTGGCTATAGTGACATCCAAAGATTTTGTCATCAATAGCTAGGTTTCCATCCAATTGGTGACAGATTTCCATGCGAATATGAACATTTTTAGAATTTTTCCACCAAATGGATTTGTTGTTGTAAGACCCTCTATTTATTGTACAGGAGCATCAAGATTACCGTGCACTTTCACCACTTTGTGAAGTCATAGTTTAATCTGTAGCCTCAAAATGCGTTGTTTCCCGAGTCGCAGTAGAAGGACCACGCACCATAGCATCACGTAACTCCAAGTTTACTTCCATATGATGGTTATTATACACCTATATATACAAAAGTATGTGGACACCTGTTCAAATTAGTGGATTTGGCAATTTTAGCAACACTGTTGCTGATAGGCGTATAAAATCAAACACACAGCCATGCAATCTTCATTGACAAACATTGGCAGTAGAATGGCTTTACTGAAGAACTCAGTGACTTTCAACGTGGCACTGTCATAGGATGCCACCTTTCCAACAAGTCAGTTTGTCAAATTTCTTCCCTGCTAGAGCTGCCCTGTTCAACTGTAAGTGATGTTACTGTGAAGTGGAAACATCTAGGAGCATAAATGGCTCACCCGCGAAGTGGTAGGCCACACAAGCTCATAGAACGGGACCGCCGAGTGCTGTAGCGCGTAACAATTGTCTGTTCTTGGTTGCAACACTCACTACCGAGTTCCAAACTGCCTCTGGAAGCAACATCGGCACAAGAACTGTTCGTCGGGAGCTTCATGAAATGGTTTTCAATGGCTGAGCAGCCGCACATAAGCCTAAGATCACCATGCGCAATGCCAAGCGTCGGCTGGAGTGGTGTAAAGGTTGCCGCCATTGAACTCTGGAGCAGTGGAAACAAGTTCTCTGGAGTGATGAATCATGCTTCATCTGGCAGTCCAATGGACAAAGCTACCTTCCCAAATGCCTAGTGCCAACTGTAAAGTTTGATGGAGGAGGAATAATGGTTTGGAGCTGTTTTTCATGTTTCGGGCTAGGCCCTTTAGGTCCAGTGAATGGAAGTCGTCACGCTACAGCATACAATGACTTTCTAGATCATTCTGTGCTTCCAACTTTGTGGCAACAGTTTGTGGAAGGCCCTTTCCTGTTTCAGCATGACAATGCCCCGTGCACAACCAGGTCCATACAGAAATAGTTTGTTGAGATCAGTTTGGAAGAACTTGACTGGCCTGCACTGAACCCTGACCGTAACCCCATCTAACAACTTTGGGATTAGTTGACACCAACTGCGAGCTAGGCCTAATCGCCCAACATCACTGGCCAACCTCACTAATGCGCTTGTCCCTGCAGCAATGTTCCAACATCTAGTGGAAAGCCTTCCCAGAAGAGTAGAGGCTGTTATAGCAGCATAGGGGGGACCAACTCCATATTTATGCCCATGATTTTGGAATGAGATGTTCGATGAGCAGGTGTCCACATACTTTTGGTTATGTAGTGTATCAATATTTGCGCATAAAGGCATTTCCACTGCCATTTCTCGCATAATAAATTTTACTGACACAAAAAGATGCCAACACGTCAAACAAACTAATTATCTGTCAGCATTTATAAAATTGTACCGAAACTTCCAGTTTCCATCATAGCAGTTTTTTTTACAGTATGACTTTACTCGCATAAAAACTGTCGATGGAAACGTGGTAATTGTGGTAATTGTGTACCAATTACGTGTCAATGACACATCAATGACTTCTGCCATTCCACAATCCTAAGACTAGACAAAGCAACAGCATCACCATACCAATGTTTTTTTTCCCATGGAATATTGAGCAGTACACAAAAATGAGCTATGGCCCTGCCCTCCGGAGGAATAAAATGTTCTTAGCATTATGGATGAAAGTAGATGGTCTTGCTGGAAGATCTCCCTGTCCCATCAATGGTACAGACTGATCATCTCCCTGAATATATATATATATATATATATATATACACTGCTCAAAAAAATAAAGGGAACACTTAAACAACACAATGTAACTCCAAGTCAATCACACTTCTGTGAAATCAAACTGTCCACTTAGGAAGCAACACTGATTGACAATAAATTGCACATGCTGTTGTGCAAATGGAATAGACAAAAGGTGGAAATTATAGGCAATTAGCAAGACACCCCCAAAAAAGGAGTGATTCTGCAGGTGGTGACCACAGACCAATTCTCAGTTCCTATGCTTCCTGGCTGATGTTTTGGTCACTTTTGAATGCTGGCGGTGCTCTCACTCTAGTGGTAGCATGAGACGGAGTCTACAACCCACACAAGTGGCTCAGGTAGTGCAGTTCATCCAGGATGGCACATCAATGCGAGCTGTGGCAAAAAGGTTTGCTGTGTCTGTCAGCGTAGTGTCCAGAGCATGGAGGCGCTACCAGGAGACAGGCCAGTACATCAGGAGACGTGGAGGAGGCCGTAGGAGGGCAACAACCCAGCAGCAGGACCGCTACCTCCGCCTTTGTGCAAGGAGGTCACTGCCAGAGCCCTGCAAAATGACCTCCAGCAGGCCACAAATGTGCATGTGTCAGCATATGGTCTCACAAGGGGTCTGAGGATCTCATCTCGGTACCTATTGGCAGTCAGGCTACCTCTGGCGAGCACATGGAGGGCTGTGCGGCCCCACAAAGAAATGCCACCCCACACCATGACTGACCCATCGCAAACCGGTCATGCTGGAGGATGTTGCAGGCAGCAGAACGTTCTCCACGGCGTCTCCAGACTCTGTCACGTCTGTCACATGTGCTCATGTGCTCAGTGTGAACCTGCTTTCATCTGTGAAGAGCACAGGGCGCCAGTGGCGAATTTGCCAATCTTGGTGTTCTCTGGCAAATGCCAAACGTCCTGCACGGTGTTGGGCTGTAAGCACAACCCCCACCTGTGGACGTCGGGCCCTCATACCACCCTCATGGAGTCTGTTTCTGACCGTTTGAGCAGACACATGCACATTTGTGGCCTGCTGGAGGTCATTTTGCAGGGCGCTGGCAGTGCACCTCCTTGCACAAAGGCGGAGGAAGCGGTCCTGCTGCTGGGTTGTTGCCCTCCTACGGCCTCCTCCACGTCTCCTGATGTACTGGCCTGTCTCCTGGTAGCGCCTCCATGCTCTGGACACTACGCTGACAGACACAGCAAACCTTTTTGCCACAGCTCGCATTGATGTGCCATCCTGGATGAACTGCACTATCTGAGCCACTTGTGTGGGTTGTAGACTCCGTCTCATGCTACCACTAGAGTGAGAGTACCGCCAGCATTCAAAAGTGACCAAAACATCAGCCAGGAAGCATAGGAACTGAGAAGTGGTCTGTGATCACCACCTGCAGAATCACTCCTTTTTTGGGGGTGTCTTGCTAATTGCCTATAATTTCCACCTTTTGTCTATTCCATTTGCACAACAGCATGTGAAATTTATTGTCAATCAGTGTTGCTTCCTAAGTGGACAGTTTGATTTCACAGAAGTGTGATTGACTTGGAGTTACATTGTGTTGTTTAAGTGTTCCCTTTATTTTTTTGAGCAGTGTATATATATATAACTCATTTTTGAAAATCGGTAATCTGTGTACCAGCAAGTTTTTAGTTTCAAATTTGTTACCACCAAAACTGAGTTCAGAATCAAACAATCAGCGCATTGCACTTGCTGGTACACAGATAACTGATTTTCAAAAATGTGTTTTTTTTATATATTCAGGGAGATGATCAGTTGGCCCAAACATTCAATTGTTATGTCATCCAATTTTACATCTGAATAACGATCACATTCAGAATTACCATGATATTAAGTTCTACAGGATTTAAATGTTCAATTGTGATGTCATCCAATTTACATTTTTGCCAACATTTTTCAAAAATCTTCATAATAAAATACAATTTTGCCAAGCATTTAGTTTAAGGTACTGAAAAATCACATGATCAAAATGCCACATCATTATTATAAAGACAAACATCAAATTGATGGCCTACATGAGTAACTTTGGTCTGCCGTGACCAGAGCCAGGGCCCAGACAAATGTGTAGTGGAGGAGCTCCTAGTGCTACTGTTTGGAATATTAGCAATTATTGTATCTGCCTCCATCATAATGATATATTTTGGCTATATCTTTTTGGCCTTCCAATGGCATCAGGTGCTGTAGGTGTCCAGGATGGTGGGAGGTTTGCCCCCGGTAATGCGTTGGGCAGACCGCACCACCCTCTGGAGAGCTTTGTGGTTGTGGGCGGTGCAGTTGCCATACCAGGCGGTGATACAGCCCGACAGGATGCTCTCAATTGTGCATCTGTAAAAGTTTTAGGTGTTAAGCCAAATTTCTTTAGCCTCCTGAGGTTCAAGAGCTGCTGTTGTGCCTTCTTTACCACACTGTATGTGTGGGTGGACCATTTCAGTTTGTCAGTGATGTGTACGCCAAGGAACTTGAAGCTTTCCACCTTCTCCACTACGGTCCCATCAATGTGGATAGGGTGCTCCCTGTGCTGTTTCCTGAAGTCTCCGATCATCTCCTTAGTTTTGTTGACGTTGAGTGAGAGGTTATTTTCCTGGCACCACACTCCCAGAGCCCTCACCTCCTCTCTTTTAGGCTGTCTCATCATTGTTGGTAATCAAGCCTACTACTGTTGTGTTGTCTGCAAACTTGATGATTGAGTTGGAGACGTGCTTGGCCATGCGGTCATGGGCCCCAGTGTTGAGGATCAGTGAAGAGGTGTTGTTTCCTACCTTCACCACCTGGGGGCGACCCGTCAGGAAGTCCAGGACCCAGTTGCACAGGGCGGGGTTCAGACCCAGGGCCTCAAGCTTGATGATGAGCTATAGTCAATGAACAGCATTCTTACATAGGTATGCCTCTTGTCCAGATGGGACAGGGCATCCTTGTTCAGTCCAACTTCTGTCCAGTGACGTGAATCATTCTATAATTCAGCCCTATCCAGTTCCATCCTGGCTGTATCCTGTTGCTTGACAAATGAAGCAGACATGACTGGGTTGTCTACAAATGGATAGATGGAGGGACAGCACAAAAAATCCCCTCACTGCTGTTCAGCTGCATAATGAATATCTGTATTATGAAGCAAGTAAAAGTTCTGTCTCATAAACCATGTAATTTGAGGTGAATCTCCTCTTTTTCATGTCAGAAATTTAAAGACATCCTTAAACACATCCTGCACAATGGCCGACAGCGGGAAGACTGTGCCCAGTACAGCCACAGCCCAGCCAACTAATGGAGACCTGCAGGTGAGGAGCACCATCACTATGACATTAGTTTACCCTACAATACAGCTCTGAAGGGTCTGATACACAAATAACATTGAAACCAGCATTCAGTATTTCACTCAAGTGGATAAATTGGAAATATGCAAGCACTCAAGGATAATATGTGCATGTACACACAAACTCCAGGTGCAGATTGAGTGATCAGTACAAATCAAACAAAATATGCAACATGCAATTGTTGAAATTGGCAACACAAAGGCTGTTTCCCCTCTACTAACTCAGGCTAAATAATAACCATTGTTTTGTTTCCAGAGTGTTGTGTCCCGCGTGGGTAGCATACCCCTGGTGAGCTCTGCGTGTGGTGTAGTGTCCAACGCCTACAGCAGCACTAAGGACAGCGTGCCCCTGCTGAAGGGGGTCATGGAGGCTGTCGAGAGCGGGGTGCGCACTCTTGGGGCAGCCGCCACAACCGGCTCCAAGCCACTCCTGGACAGACTGGAGCCACAGAGTGAGTTCTGCTGCGTAGTGACCACAGACAGACATCACAAAAAAACTATATATTTATTTTAGTGGATAACTTTTTTGTTCTGAGTTAATGAATGAATTGTTGCAGTTTCTGTGGTGAATCATTATGCTATGATGGGACTGGACAAGGTGGAAAAACTGCAAATCCTCCAGCAGCCAGCTGATAAGGTGAGTCTCCAAATCTAGTGTTGACTAGTCAACAATGCTTCCTCATGCATCCAATTCAACTCAAGTCCCCAAGAAAACACTTTACTTGATGTAATTCCTTGTATATTCATAACAGCTTTTTAATTGTTTCTCCCTCAGCTAGTTTCAGATACAATAGGCATGATGTACCAGTCGATGAGTGGGACAAAGGAGGCTATGACTGGGGCTGTAACCGGGGCCAAAGAAACCATGACTGGGGCTGTAATGTCGGCAGTGTTCGGGGGTGTGGAGATGACCCAAGCAGCAGCCAGTGGATTGTTCAGCTCATTCATGGTGACCGGTGTGGGCCAGATGGTCAGCATTGGGGTGGACCTGGCCCTCAGCCACTCTGAGAACTGGGTGGACCATAACCTGCCTCTCAGCGACAGAGAGCTGGGTCAGTATGAATGAGAAAATGAACTAATAACCTCTGAATTGACTGTACTTAAATGGAATTGAACCCATTCCTGGTGTGGGTGCTGCTGAGTCAGGTCTAGAGCTGCAAGATGGTTAATATATTTGTAGCTATGTACAGTTGAAGTTGGAAGTTTACGTACACTTAGGTTGGTGTTATTAAAACTCGTTTTTCAACCACTCCACAAATTTCTTGTTAACAAACTATAGTTCTGGCAAGTCGGTTAGGACATCTACTTTGTGCATGACGCAAGTAATTTTTCCAACAATTGTTTACAGACAGATTATTTCACTTAAAATTCACTGTATCACAATTCCAGTGGGTCAGAAGTTTACATACACTAAGTTGACTGTGCCTTTAAACAGCTTGTTAAATTCCAGAAAATGATGTCATGGCTTTAGAAGGTTCTGATAGGCTAATTGACATCATTTGAGTCAATTGGAGGTGTACCTGTGGATGTATTTCAAGCCCTACCTTCAAACTTGGTGCCTCTTTGCTTGACATCATGGGAAAATCAAAAGAAATCAGCCAAGACCACAGAAAAAAAATTGTAGACCTCCACAAGTCTGGTTCATCCTTGGGAGCAATTTCCAAACGCCTGAAGGGACCACGTTCATCTGTACAAACAATAGTACGGATAATTAGTATAAACACCATGGGACCACGCAGCTATCATACCGCTCAGGAAGGAGATGCGTTCTGTCTCCTAGAGATGAACATACTTTGGTGCGAAAAGTGCAAATCAATCCTAGAACAGCAGCAAAGGACCTTGTGAAGATGCTAGAGAAAACGGGTACAAAAGTATCTATAGCCACAGTTAAACGAGTCCTATATCGACATAACCTGAAAGGCCGCTCAGCAAGGAAGAAGCCATTGCTCCAAACCCGCCATTAAAAAAGCCAGACTACGGTTTGCAACTGCACATGGGGACAAAGATCATCATTTTTGGAGAAATGTCCTCTGGTCTGATGCAACAAAAATAGAACTGTTTGGCCATGATGACCCTCGTTATGCTTGGAGGAAAAAGGGGGATGCTTGCAAGCCGAAGAACACCATCCCAACCGTGAAGCATGGGGTGGCAGCATCATGTTGTGGGGGTGCGTTGCTGCAGGAAGGACTGGTGCACTTCACAAAATAGATGGCATGTTGAGGAAGGAAAATGATGTGGATATATTGAAACAACATCTCAAGACATCAGTCAGGAAGTTAAAGCTTGGTCCGAAATGGGTCTTCCAAATGGACAATGACCCCAAGCATACTTCCAAAGTTGTGGCAAAATGGCATAAGGACAACAAAGTCAAGGTATTGGAGTGGCCATTACAAAGCCCTGACCTCAATCCTATAGAAAATGTGTGGGCATAACTGAAAAAGCGTGTGTGAGCAAGGAGGCCTACAAACCTGACTCAGTTACACCAGCTCTGTCAGGAGGAATGGGCCAAAATTCACCCAACTCATTGTGGGAAGCTTGTGGAAGGCTACCCAAAACCGTTTGACCCAAGTTAAACAATTTAAAGGCAATGCTACCAAATACTAATTGAGTGTATGTAAACTTCTGATCCACTGGGAATGTGATGAAAGAAATAAAAACTGAAATCATTCTCTATACTATTATTCTGACATTTCACATTCTTGAAATAAAGTGGTGATCCTAACTGACCTAAGACAGGGAATTTTTACTAGGATTAAATGTCAGGAATTGTGAAAAACTGAGTTTAAATGTATTTGTCTAAGGTGTATGTAAACTTCCGACTTCAACTGTATATGTAGACAAGGCGACACAAATCAATAGCTCTGATCTCAGACCGTGAATTATCGTTTATAGATTATCGTTATTTTTTCCGCATACAGCTGCTTTGGCGGAGCCTGCAACAGGTGAGGTGACTACTGCACCAGTGGTGGGCTCTAGCTACTTTGTCCGTCTGGGAAAGCTGTCCTCCAAGGTGCAGGAGCGGGCCCTGGAGCAGTCCCTGGTAAGAGCCCGGCATGCCAGAGATGCCACGTACGCAACTTTGACACAGATCACCAGCACCCTGGACCTGCTGGAGAAAGCCCGCTCCACCCTGGCCACTGCCAACCACCAGCTGGGAGGGGCACCAGAGCAGCTGCTGCAGCGCTGGAAGGAGTGGCAGGAGAAACAGCCTAAAGATGGAGGGGTAGAGATGGGGGAGGTGGATGTTCCCAAAGACCAGACTGAGGTAGGAAGTCCTGAGTTAGTATTTTCTGTCCAAGTAGCCATGTGAATGAATGTACTTGAGGAACTTTATAAACACTGTATTGTAGTTTCCACAGATACCTGTAAATGCCTATGTTTGTGTAGCAGTTGGAGTGGCGAACCCTCTCGATGGTGCGTGGTCTCAGTGACCAGTTGCGGTCTGCATGCTCTGGGGTGGTGTCCAGCGCCCAGGGCTTACCCGGTGCTGTCCAGGACCAGCTGGCAAACGCACGGAAAGCGGCTGAAGAACTGCACTCCTCCCTGGGCAACACTAGCACCCTCACACCCCCCCTCCTGGAGCAGACCCGTCACCATCTAACACAGGTATACCAAACTCTGTTGCTCAATTTCTCCTGTGTGCATTCATTATGAATACACCAGCTGCTGGTTTCTCATTATTTATTCAGTTTCAATATTTCAACAAACACATTGTATGTACATCACCTCAGAGTGATTTCATAATTATCTGTTATTTGTGTTGATTGACACATTTTAAATGTTCACAGGTGCGACAGTCTCTGGATGGTGTCGTAGAGTATCTGCTCAATAACACTCCTCTCAACTGGCTGGTGGGACCCTTTGCACCCCAGATCACAGAGAAGGGGGAGGGCGGGCGGGCTGGCTGCGAATAAGAGGGCCTCTCAGAACTAGGATTAGAGGAGGACCGAGAGGTTGTAGATTACTCCAAAAAGGCTTGTGCTTTTCATCTCCGAGGCCTGGCATGCCTGCATCTTTTTGTACAGTGCAGTAAATGTGCTTTCTAAGAACTTACTGCCCGCATCCATAAGCTATGCTAATTTGTATTTATTTTTTACATTTATTTTTTTAACTTTATTTAACTAGGCAAGTCAGTTAAGAACAATTTCTTATTTATAATGACGGCCTAGGAACAGTGGGTTAACTGCCTTGTTCAGGGGCAGAACGACAGATTTTTTTTTTTTACCTTGTCAGCTCAGGGATTCGATCTAGCAACCTTTCAGTTACTGGCCCAACGCTCTAAGCACTAGGCTACCTGATGGTAACATATGGAAATCACAATACTGTGTTATAAGGGGAATCTACAACATAAAACTGCCATATTTGGCATCTAGATCACACTCCAATCTGTGAATGTTGAGAAACGATTTAAAAACAGTAATTTTGTTTCTGTAACTGTATAAAATGCAGTCTAAACCTCACATGCAACTGATCTTTATTCTTCTGAAATGTACAAATTGGTGTGTGACATTTGTCTGTCCTCTCTGCTGTATGTGTAAGCTCCAGCAGGGTCTTGCTGAGTACTGATACAGTAGGCTAAATAAAGTCATTTTGGCTCTGGTCCTGGGCTTTCATAACATTATTTGTTATACAGGATAATTTACCTGCATCTTTCACTCATAGTTCATACTGCCTAGTGAATATTTAGAATGAATTATGTTGTACTTTGCTGTCATTTTTCGTTATTCTTATAACTCAAACATGTTTCCAAGAACCTGTAACTTATTATAACCCTGTTCTCGTTGCTGATATTGACATCAATGTTCAATGTCACAAGACTCATTAACTAGCATTTTGGTTATATCACACTTATTTCTATGTTATTGTATTTGGCAGATGTGAAAGGGCCATTCCTGTGAGAAAAATAACGCTTAGAATGACGTCAAAGTCGTTGTCTCGAATGTCGGGAGCTAGCGCTTGTTAACAGGCCGCGCGCACAGAAGGGTAACGATTATTACTACATTCTGGAGAGCAAGGTCGTCGACATCTGCAGCACTTCGTATTTCAGGTACTGCTTTTCCGGCGTAAAAAATGGAAGGGTTCGTTAATATAAACCGATTCGATGCATTCTCTGACTAGCTTAGAGCTTCATGATAGCTAGCCAGCTAACGCAACGTTCGTTTTTATCCAAGTGATTTATGCGAAAGTCGTGTTATATTTGAAAGGTAATCCGTCTAATTCATTTCAGACATTACCCAGGTAAACTAGGACATGCATTACTTCGCTTGTCCTTGTTTTCAATCAGCTAACGTTAGCAGGTCTCTAGGGCAGGCTAAAGTTATTTGTTGGCCGACGTCGTTATGAGCTGAGAGGAAGGAATTGTTTTGAGCCAAATCCGACATGGGTTAATGACAGTCAGCTGTAGTTACTAATTTAGCTAGCTAGTTAATTTTACTAGCCAGAGCTATTTTTTTTATTATTGTCAGTATATGGCAAGAAGTCTAGCTAACTAGTTGGCAAGATAATGCAGACATTTTGTGTTTTCAATTTTGCTTGTCCAGACCTAGTTATGGACCGCTCAAATCCGTTCTATGGAGGAAGTGTTGAGTTTTGATAACTGGTCGCCGGAAGTCACCATCAGTCGATTCTTGTAAAAATGTCAATTCTGAAGACGCTTACCTATGTTTGTTCTGTAGAACTACAGTCTTTCCGCGGTGTGCTGAAATTCATGTTTTTAATAAACGTAGCGAATACAACCACCGACTTTTTCCTCATTTGTGTTCATACAATGTAAACAGATTCAATTGGCGCATTCCAGTATGGAACGTCGTTTGGGTCTTTGCGTGTCAAAGATACACGTCAAATAACAAAATTTGACACGTTAAATAACACCGTTTAATTGTAGAATGTTGTGTTGGACCGCAACTTCTGGGGTAGAGGGTTAGCTTTAGCTTGGTACCTAGCTAGCACCAATACAACCAGCCTGAAAACAATGACCAGTAGAAACTGCAGTCATCTTCATTATTCTTAGCAATGATTTCGGAATCCTAAGTATTAGCTAGGTAGCCACTTGTTGTTCGCTTATTGAAATTGAACTTCAGTTCATGAAAATAAATAGCTAGCCAGCTACTAAACCGTGTTGCCCAAAGCTAACCTTATAAAAGCAGTCAGTTAGCTTCATGAGGCTCGACCAGACTGGGTTAATAGTTGTGAAGGTAGCCACAATAAGGATTAGGCACCATAGTGGAATTTTCGGTTTCGCTTAAAAATAAAAGTACCTCTTTGAAAGTGATGAAGGTTAGAATTGGTTTACTCATGCCATATTTAGAATAATGTTGAACAAGGTTGGAATGTGAATCAATGAAATGGGGTATCAGTCTACTCGGTAACACCCACAGAACACAACTGTTTAGAGTTTACGCAAATATAAGCGCTACAACAGGGACTGAAATCACCTCCCCAGTCAGCCTGTTGTGTGTTCACATTCATATTGCACTGTACAGCTTTACCTAAGGATTGGGTATCAGTCTACTCAATAACCAGTGTATCCCCCCCCAACATCCTCAGTTATCAGACTCCAAAACATCCAGGCAGTATTGTTTTCCATTTGGAATAGTGTTCAATACATATAGGTTGACAGTAAATGTAGCTAATTTCAGTGTCCCACAATAAGGGCTACGACTCTGATATTCTCTGGGTGTCACCAGTAGTGTCACCAGTCACCAGTAGACCGATAACCCATGTCATTGATCCACAATCCATAGGTAAGGCTGTACAGTGAAATAAGTATGCCCCCAATGCAATTCTAGTTTTAATACATCCAGTGTGATTTCAACAGATTTTTGTCAAATTAACAAATTGTTTTTTTGTATATTTTATATAACATTCCAACCTTGTTTAGCATGATCTATTCAATTATGGCATAGTTCTACTATTTGTATTCATTCGCATTACTGTCAATGACACTTATTTTGAAGGCTAATCGCAAAGTCCACTTGTGGCTAATCCTTATTGTGGCTAGCTTCACATAGATGGGTATGACCACCATTAATCAAATAAGAACTGTCTTATACATTAGGGTTATTTTAGATGACACCTAGCTATATACAGTGGGGCAAAAAAGTATTTAGTCAGCCACCAATTGTGCAAGTTCTCCCACTTAAAAAGATGAGAGAGGCCTGTAATTTTCATCATAGGTACACTTCAACTATGACAGACAAAATGAGGGAAAAAAATCCAGAAAATCACATTGTAGGATTTTTAATGAATTTATTTGCAAATTATGGTGGAAAATAAGTATTTGGTCAATAACAAAAGTTTATCTCAATACTTTGTTATATACCCTTTGTTGGCAATGACAGAGGTCAAACGTTTTCTGTAAGTCTTCACAAGGTTTTCACACACTGTTGCTGGTATTTTGGCCCATTCCTCCATGCAGATCTCCTCTAGAGCAGTGATGTTTTGGGGCTGTTGCTGGGCAACACGGACTTTCAACTCCCTCCAAAGATTTTCTATGGGGTTGAGATCTGGAGACTGGCTAGGCCACTCCAGGACCTTGAAATGCTTCTTACGAAGCCGCTCCTTCGTTGCCCAGGCGGTGTGTTTGGGATCATTGTCATGCTGAAAGACCCAGCCACGTTTCATCTTCAATGCCCTTGTTGATGGAAGGAGGTTTTCACTCAAAATCTCACGATACATGGCCCCATTCATTCTTTCCTTTACACGGATCAGTCGTCCTGGTCCCTTTGCAGAAAAACAGCCCCAAAGCATGATGTTTCCACCCCCATGCTTCACAGTAGGTATGGTGTTCTTTGGATGCAACTCAGCATTCTTTGTCCTCCAAACACGACGAGTTGAGTTTTTACCAAAAAGTTATATTTTGGTTTCATCTGACCATATGACATTCTCCCAATCTTCTTCTGGATCATCCAAATGCTCTCTAGCAAACTTCAGACGGGCCTGGACATGTACTGGCTTAAGCAGGGGGACACGTCTGGCACTGCAGGATTTGAGTCCCTGGCGGAGTAGTGTGTTACTGATGGTAGGCTTTGTTACTTTGGTCCCAGCTCTCTGCAGGTCATTCACTAGGTCCCCCTGTGTGGTTCTGGGATTTTTGCTCACCATTCTTGTGATCATTTTGACCCCACGGGTGAGATCTTGCGTGGAGCCCCAGATCGAGGGAGATTATCAGTGGTCTTGTATGTCTTCCATTTCCTAATAATTGCTCCCACAGTAGATTTCTTCAAACCAAGCTGCTTACCTATTGCAGATTCAGTCTTCCCAGCCTGGTGCAGGTCTACAATTTTGTTTCTGGTGTCCTTTGACAGCTCTTTGGTCTTGGCCATAGTGGAGTTTGGAGTGTGACTGTTTGAGGTTGTGGACAGGTGTCTTTTATACTGATAACAAGTTCAAACAGGTCCCATTAATACAGGTAACGAGTGGAGGACAGAGGAGCCTCTTAAAGAAGAAGTTACAGGTCTGTGAGAGCCAGAAATCTTGCTTGTTTGTAGGTGACCAAATACTTATTTTCCACCATAATTTGCAAATAAATTCATTAAAAATCCTACAATGTGATTTTCTGGATTTTATCCCCTCATTTTGTCTGTCATAGTTGAAGTGTACATATGATGAAAATTACAGGCCTCTCATCTTTTTAAGTGGGAGAACTTGCACAATTGGTGGCTGACTAAATACTTTTTTGCCCCACTGTAGTTAGTTAGCTAACAATAGCTACTGAAACAGATTGTCGTTTTTTGGAAAGAACATTGTTTGCATCCATGAGTTAGCTAGCTTTTTTTAAATTACCAGCACTGTAGGTGCCCGAGACAACTTTACCAGCATCATAGCAATGAATCTTTGTGACATATGAAATTCAAGTGATCAATGTGTAATATCTACGTAAAAAATGTATTAACTTAAATTATGTGTATTCAGGTCCTGATTGGTCAACAAGCTTATGTGACACGTCAAATAGTGTTAATTGACATGTCAAATAGTTTTAATTGATATGTATCTTTTTTGACACGCAAAAACACAAATGAGGAAAAAGTCGGTTGTATTCGATACAAGATGAATAGGGGTATTATGATATGTACAGTGCATTCGGAAAGTATTCAGACCCCTTTTCCACATTTTGTTACGTTACAGCCTTATTCTCAAATTTATGAAATTAAAATGTTCCTCATCAATCTACATACAATATCCCATAATGACGAAGCGAAAACAGGTGCTTATATTTTTTTGCAAATGTCTTAAATACAAAAACCATATTTACATAAGTATTCAGACCCTTGGATATGATTTGGAAAGGCACACACCTGTCTATATAATGTCCCACAGTTAACGGTGCATGTCAGAGCAAAAACCAAGCCATGAGGTCGAAGGTATTGTCCATAGAGCACCGAGACAGGATTGTGTCGGGGCACAGATCTGGGGAAGGGTACCAAAATATTTCTGCAGCTTTGAAGGTCCCCAAGAACACAGTGGCCTCCATCATTCTTAAATGGAAGAAGTTTGGAACCACCAGGACTCTTCCTAGAGCTGGCCACCCAGCCAAACTGAGCAATCAGAGAAGGGCCTTGGTCAGGCAGGTGACCAAGAACCCAATGGTCACTCTGACAGCTCCAGAGTTCCTCTGTGGAGATGAGAGAACCTTCCAAAAGGACAACCATCTTTGCAGCACTCCAGCAATTAGGTCTTTATGGTAGAGTGGCCAGACGGAAGCCACTCCTCAGTAAAAGTCACATAACAGCCCGCTTGGAGTTTGCCAAATGGCACCTAAAGGAGACTCAGACCATGAGAAACAAGATTCTCTGATCTGATGAAAGCAAGATTTAACTATTTGTCCTGAATGCCAAGCGTCATGTCTTTGGGAACCATGACACCATCCCTACAGTGAAGCATGGTGGTGGCAGCATCATGCTGTGGGGATGTTTTTCAGCGGCAGGGACTGGGAGACTAGTCAGGATCAAGGGGAAAGATGAACAGAGCAAAGTACAGAGAGATCCTTGATGAAAACCAGCTCCAGTGCTCAGGACCTCAGACAGGGGGCGAAGGTTCACCTTCCAACAGGACAACGACTCTTAAGCACACAGCCAGACCAAGCAGGAGTGGCTTCGGGACAAGTCTCAATGACCTTGAGTGGCCTGGACTTGAACCCGATTAAACATCTCTGGAGAGATCTGACAGAGTTTGGAGGATCTGCAGATAAGAATGGGAGAAACTCCCCAAATACAGGCATGCCAAGCTTGTAGCGTCATACCCAAGAAGACTCAAGACTGTAATCACTGCCAAAGTTGCTTCAACAAAGTACCGAGTAAAGGGTCTGAATACTTTTGTAAATGTGATATTTCTGGGGGGGGTTATACATTTGCAAAAAAAAATAAAAGCCTGTTTTTGCTTTGTCATTATGGGGTATTGTGTGTAGATTGTTTTTCTTATAAATGTAATACATTTTAGAATAAGGCTGTAATGTAACAAAGTGGAAAAAGTTATTGAATGCGCTGTAGCTACTGGTTTTCCCACGGTCAATGATATGAGACCATTCAAGTGAAGTGAATAAGTTGATTTTGTGTTTTGAAAGCTACTGTATGTTATGGGTGTCAAATTCTAAACCTAAACCAGAATAAGTACAGCTCTCTGGATTGGGTAGCCTCCCTGCTAGTAACAAGAAACCGTATTTGTATTGTATCTAACAAATTGATCACTCATCACCAATACTGTCAAGATCATCTCTAATAAACTAAACCATTTATCAATCATTCATACCTACTCCTAGCAGAACCACTAACTCTTAGCAGAACCACTCAACTGCTCTCCTGCTGGTCTCCAAGCTCTTTTAGCCCGTTTGTTAAGAATGTTCATGTAAACAAATGGCCACTAGTTTGACTAACTCTTCAACCTCATTTCAGGAATTTCCTGTCCCCCCCCCCTCCCTTTGTCAGAGAGCATGGCTCAGGAGACCAATCGGACGCAAGTGCCAATGCTTTGCACTATGGGCTGCGGTTTCTATGGTAATCCCCGCACCAACGGCATGTGCTCAGTCTGCTACAAGGAACACCTGCAGAGACAACAGGGCGTGAGCCGTTCCAGCCCCCCAGGTGAGAAAGGTAGGAAGATGGGAGAGGGACACAAAATGGTGGGGCTGGAGGAGGTAGCAATCGCTACCAAAACCTTGGCATTATAAAACAATAGTGATTTATCAGTTTGTGAAACACTTTTTTTTTTTGTTCATTGAAGCCATGATTCAACATAAGTAAAAGGTCATTCATAGTCACAAACAATAAACGTGGTTTGTCTACAGGCTCGGTTGCTTCATCGCCAGTGGGGTCCCCGGGAGCAGCTGGTGTGTCGGTGAAGCGCAAGACAGCGGAACCCAGCGCGGAAGGGATCACTCCGCCCGAGGAAAGGACATCCAGGTATGCTGACAGAGAATCAGCTTGTCTCTGCAAACAAACACCCAGACTGCTAAATGGAATCCATTCAATTGACAGTAAGCTGTTGCTCAAGAGGCTTTGGTTTATCATTGTGTTTTGGAGTTCCCTAGTCTTCCTACTGGGCTTAATATTGGATTATGGTTGCAGTTGATCAACTCATTATTGGTCTGAGTGTGTATGTGTGTCTTTAGTCCCAGCTCCCCCAGCCCAGTAACCCAGCAAATGACAGCCATGAGTATCTCCCAGGATACTGGAGCCACTGACTCAGACCAGGCTAATGGGGAAGAGGAGGGGACATCCAAAAACACAGGTTAGAACAACTGCAGGGGGGGGGGGGGGCTCAATACTTTCTTGGTTTCCAAACTGTTTTCCATGTCTATATCATCAGTAACATTATATGGTATGCCTCCTGCCTTGTCTTGTAATACATAACTACACTGCAGCAACAGTCCTATATGGGTATCTATGTTTGAAGTTCAGTCAGATGTTGTATTTTAACAGAGCCAGTGGGTGAGGTAGCCCAGACCTTGTCTGATGGTGATCAGACCCCTGACAAAAATAAGAAGAACCGATGCTTCACTTGCCGGAAGAAAGTGGGCCTCACGGGTAAGACTGAAGAGGGTTTTAAGCCAGGTGGACACTACACCTTTTTAGTCTGATCTACAGGCTCCTGATCAGCTACTGGCACATTTTTCCAAATTGGAGTAAAACTTAGAGCTGCAGCCTGTAGAAGTGTAAGCACATACTTGATTTGCGGTTGATTGCTGTAATAGGCTCCCAGTTTAATATATTCTACCTCAAATCGACCATTGTCGCCAAGTGTGAACAATGCACAGAGCAGATGCGAGGCATTTCCTACCATCAGCCAATGGCAGCTACTCGGGACAATAAATTGTTCTCTTCACCTACATTACAAGTTCATCTCTAACCATGTTTTGTCCAACCTTTTTATGCAAGTAAAGTACATGTCGGATAAAAAATAATGCTATGACAGCCCTGATGGAAACGGAACATTTTTCGCAGAACTTTGCAAATGTCAACAAAACAAAATACGCTAGACAAGGTGGGATCTTTTTGTCGGTAAAATGAATTCTGCGAGAAATGCCGGAGGAAACGCTTTTATGAGATATTATTGATATAACCATCATATCGAAGTAAAGGTGGAGTCACGCAATGTCATGTTGTGTGGTCCCCCACTACGACTCACCAGGAAAGCATGCAGTTTATTAGGAGGCTACAAATGAAATAAGTCATAAACTTCACAGGGTGGTGGAAGTGCAAGGTGATGAGCTTGATGTTCCTTTTCAATAAATATCAAGGGTCTTATTCTGGTGACATGATCATCGATGCTTGGCTGCTGTTTGACAAATACAAATCTTGCTCTTTTGTCCATAATAATCTCATGTAGGCTATACGTGCGCTCTAGCCAAGACCAGAGTGGGAACACGCTATATAAAGGACATTTTTGGGGGGACAAAACCATTAGTAGAATTAAATGTGATGGAAAGCCATTTAACTTGTATTTTTTATTCGGTACATGAGAATTTAACTGCGAAAGGTATTTTATGTGCACTACGTCATCACGCACAGCCTTTTATGTACCACAAGTAACTTCGATGGAAATACATCTCTGGTGGGAAATGATATGTTGTTTTTATGCAAATGTTTTAATATTTGCTTGAAAATCTGTCGCCAATGGGTGTAAACCTAGCTACTCACACACACACAAGCTAGCTGGTCTCCTGGGTTATGTTACAAGTCTTATTTTATACTGTTCTTACCTCAAGCTCTTTCTGCAAAATCGACAATCCATATTGGCCTCTCTTCCGTAACCCAAATTTGCTTCTTTCTTGCTTAGTTTTTTCGGAGCATGACAATCGGTGATGTAGTGTTATTTTTGGGGGGGCGTACCAGAACTCTTTTTTTAAAAAGTATTATTACGTCAATGAAAGTTGGTACCCAAATTTAGCCTATTGTTTGATATAATTTTACAATGTACAGTACCATTCAAAAGTTTGGACATACTTATACATTCCAGGGTTTTTCTTTATATTTACTATTTTCTACATTTGTAGAATAATAGTGACGACATCAACTATGAAATAACACATATGGAATCAAGTATCAAAATATATTTTGAGATTCTTCGAAGTAGCCACCCTTTGCCTTGATGACAACTTTGCACACTCTTGGCATTCTCTCAACCAGCTTCATACCTCACCTGCATAACAGGTGTGCCTTGTTCATTTGTGTAATTTCTTTCCTTAATGCGTTTGAGCCAATCAGTTGTGTTGAGACAAGGTAAGTGTGGTATACAGAAAATGGCCCTATTTGGTAAAAGACCAAGTAATGGCAAGACAGCTCAAATAAGCAAAGAGAAACGACAGTCAATTACTTTAAGACATGAAGGTCAGTTAGTCCGGAACGTTTCAATAACTTTTAAAGTTTCTAAATGTGCAGTCGTAAAAACCATAAAGTGCTATGATGAAATTGGCTCTCACGAGGCCCGCCACAGCAAAGGAAGACCCAGAGTTACCTCTGCTGCAGAGGTTAAGTTCATTAGCGTTAACTGCACCTCAGATTGCAGCCCAAATAAATGCTTAACAGAGAAAAGCAGCCAACAAGTGCTCAGCATATGTGGGAACCGCATTAAGACTGTTGGAAAAGCATTCTTCATGAAGCTGGTTGAGAGAATGCCAAGAGTGTGCAAAGCTGTCAAGGCAAAGGGTAGCTACTTTGAAGAATCTAAATAGAAAACATTATTTTGATTTGTTAAAAAAGAGGTTTCTACACGTATGTGTTATTTCATAGTTTTGATGTCCTCACTATTTCAGAATGGAGAAAATGAAAAAAAAAAAATAAGAACCCTTGAATGAGTAGGTGTGTCCAAACCTTTGATTGGTACTGTATTTCCACACTGAGGTTTGAATAATACTGTGAAAATTGTTATAATGCCCTTTTTAGTGTAAGAGCTGATTGAAAAGACCACCTGAAGTTTCAGCCTGTTTTGGTGGGAGCGAGTTTTGGCCTTCCATGTTGACATCCTCATGTGGTAAATTAGTCAATGGCCCAATAAAGAATTCCAAACCGCTCTACCAGTAACAGCTCATGTTCAGTTTTCCCCTTTCTACTCAAACCACTCCCAGACAGTCCTAGCAAAATACTTGCTTGAGAAATTGCTCTTTGCTAAGAAGCCATTTTAATTTAAAACTTTGTCCATCTCCTCACTCACTAGGCTTCGCTTGTCGCTGTGGTAACCTGTTCTGCGCCATTCACCGCTACTCTGACAAACATGACTGTCCCTACGACTATCGAGGTGCTGCCGCAGCACGCATACGCAAGGAGAACCCTATCGTGGTGGCTGAGAAGATCCAGAAGTTATGAGGACTGAGTAGAAAAGTCTCTGACGTGCAAATTGTGGAACAATGGCGGCATGGAATAAAATTGTTTCATGGTAGGATAAGGTGGGTGGGGTGGCGGTGTCACAGCCCCTGCCCAGCCACTTCCTTTATTAACATCTCCCTCTCTCTCCTAGAGTGACCGCTTGAGTGTGAATGCCTGTGGTGAGATGGTCTGTGTGTGTGCAGTAGGGTTTGGTGGGCATTAGAAGTCTACTGTGGGGAGGGAAGACATTTCATTTTTACCATTTTTATTGTTTCTTAACTTGGGGGGACTTGAGTTAATTTTTATATTACCCCCGTGTGGTGGTTAAAATGAGCCAGAAGTAACATGTTTAAGAGCATGCTACATCTCCGATAAGGACATCAGGAGGTCACGTTAAGATCCATGCTGGGAGTTTCTGTGTATCAGCAATATCTTTTGAGGGCTTCAGATTAATTTACTCCCAGAAAAGAAACCTTGTCCATTTTCTGTCAAATGGGCTTTTTGTTGTAACTTTTCTTTCCCTTCTGACCCTTAGATGAATAGTTCACAACATGGCAATATTTTTTCAAGAAATGTTCTTTGACTTACTGATATTGGGTGCATGAAAGAGCCTCGACATGAGTGATTGAGATTGTTTTTATGAGTGTATGACATCAGAAGATCTATATTAATATATTGTCGTTAGCTTGAATTTTTTTTACATTTTGAATATATATATTTTTTATATATAATTTGGTTGGTTTGTACTGGAGGATTGGCAGCATGTCAGAAAATCATTTGATTTGTACTTAACCTTTCAATTATATTTGAGCATTTCCATCTGATTTATGTAACCATTTGAAAATACAACTTCTGATATGTGATGGAGTAGAGTCCTGTTAATATGTTCAGATTAGGACCGTGCAGAAAATTCCATTATTATAGAATCAAAGCACAACAATTAAAGTTTCAACTGCAGAGCATAAGACATTGAATGTGCAAGTTAACCTACTCAGTTTTCTTCAGCATCCGGGTCTTTATAGTTTAGCTTGATCTCTCTGCAGGTTTGCTACTGAGAATAAAGCATGTTCTGCCAGTCCAGGCAGGACATAATGTAGTGTTCTCCTTGAACGCCCTCTTCTGTTCCATAAAGCCAACACAGTGAACCACCTTGTTCCCTAACCACCAGCAGACCACTGATAAATGCTGAATGATAACAGAACTGGTTGGCAACTAGTCCAAGTATTAGTTTGTGTGTGTATTAATGTTTTCATAACTACCCTAAAGAAAGAACTGCCGTGGCACTGCTTTCTTTTCCTTGTATTTTCTTTCACCCACAGGTAATTCCTGTGTCTTCAAACGGGGGGGGGGGAATTTAGTAAAAGAGCTAAAATCACCCTGGATGACATTTATTCTCAACCTTGTCATTCTAGGTTGCTTTCCTGTTCCTCCTGACTGCCCACATTTGGTGAATCAATAGACAGCCAAACACAACCCTTATGTCCAAAGTACTGGTACTGTCTCAATCCTCGGCAAGGGCCTTCGTGTCCCTGTGGTTGTTTTCAGGATTGGTCACACTAGTTTGGTTCCAAATAATTAGTGGCAGTTTTGCATTTTTATGTGAATCAAACATTGATTTCTGATTCCTCATGCTTTTTTTTGTTTCATAACATAGCGAATGTCATTGAAAAAGATTTGTGTGGAAAAAAAGCAGATACTGAAAAACATCAAGTGTGACACCTGGCAAAACAACGAGGCCCTTTTGAGAGAAAGTCTGAACTGAATGAGCTCTCTTATATGAACAGGAAATAATCGGGACTTGACGCCAGGCACCACAGGTTGAAATTACATTTTTGCATCTACTGATTGAGATTTGTTGGTATTTTTGGTCCATTTTTATTATTTGTATTTTCACAAAGTAAACAATTTCAAACTTGCTGAAAATTTATAATTTCTTTAGTTTGTCATACTACTGTCATCAAAATTGTTATTCATTTTAACCACTAAAATGGACATGCATCATTCATTTCAAAGCCCATTTCATAGAGATTTACAAACTGGACTACATTTAATAACTTACTTTCAAGAGCTGGTGATTGGGTCTAAATAGACTTTTGGCATTTGGTAGTCTTAATTCAGTGTATTTGCCTTTAACTGTCATTTCCCAAAAAATCAGACTCTTCCCACACGGCAATTTCTTTTCTCGGCTTCAGGAGCATCTGCATTCACCAAATGTTGTGTGGTTATCCTGAGATACATTACATGACCAAAAATATGTGGATACCTGCTCTGCGAATATCTCATTCCAAAATCATGGGCATTAATATGGAGTTGGACCCCTTTGCTGCTATAACAGCCTCCACTCGTCTGGGAAGACTTTCCACTAGATGTTGGAACATTGCTGCGAGTCTTGCTTCCATTAGCGTTAGTGAGGTCAGGCGATTAGGCCTGGCTCGCATTTGGCATTCCAATTCATCCCAAAGGTGTTGGATGGGGTCAGGGCTCTTTGCAGTGAAGTTCTTACACCTTGATCTTGACAAACAATTTCTTTATGGACCTCGCATTGTGCACGGGGGCATTGTCATGCTGAAACAGGAAAGGGTCTTCCCCAAACTGTTGCCACAAAGTTGGAAGCACAGAATTGTCTAGAATGTAATTGTATGCTGTAGCATTAAAATTTCCCTTCACTGGGGCCTAGCCTGAAACATGAGAAACAGCCCCAGACCATCATTCATCCACCAACCATTCCTGTTGGCACTATACATTGGGGCAAGTAGTGTTCTCCTGGCATCTGCCAAACCTAGATTCGTCCATCGGACTGCCAGATGGTGAAGCGTGATTCATCACGCCAGAGAACGCGTTTCCAATGGCGGCGAGCTTTACACCACTCCAGCCGACGCTTGGGATTGCGCATGGTGATCTTAGGCTTGTGTTTGGTTGCTCGCCCATGGAAACCCATTTCATGAAGCTCCCGACTAACAGTTGTGCTGAAGTTGCTTCCAGAGACAGTTTAGAATTCAGTATTGAGTTTCGCAACTGAGGACAGACGATTTTTATGAGCTTCAGCACTCGGCGGTCCTGTTCTGTGAGCTTGTGTGGCCTACCACTTCACGGCTGAGCCGTTGTTGCTCCTAGACGTTTCCACTTCACAATGACAGCATTTACAGTTGACCAGGGCAAAAATTTGACGAACTGACTTGTTGGAAAGGTGGCATCCTATGACGGTGCCACGTTGAAAGTCACCGAGCTCTTCAGTACAGATTATTCTACTGCCAATGTTTGTCTATGGAGATTGCATGGCTATGTGCTTGATTTTATACGCCTGTCTGCAACAGGTGTGGCTGAAATAGCCGGATCCACTAATTTGAAGTGGTGTCCACGTACTTTTGTGTAAATAGTGTATATTCTCCAGACATGCCCAGAGGGAATTGTTTATATGCTCTCTTTAATTAAAAAAAAATCTAGTTAACATTTTAATTTGGAAGAATTATAAATACATTTATCTACATGTCTTTATTATTTTACAGATAGAAAGATGGATAAAGTTTTTATCCACAATCTTCTCTGGCCAAGTCCGGTCGTGGGTATCTTTAACAAAAATATTTTTCCGGACTTCGTCCATTGTCCAGAAAAATGTATTTGTGTCTTATGCAAATATGAGCATATTTAATGATATCACCTTTATTTGCATATATATATATATATCACCTTTTTTTTTTACTCAGAAAAAATGTAATGCAAAAGTATTTTATGTGTGTCTACATTCAACTGGTAAGTTGATTTGTGATATGATTGAGAGAAAAAATCCCTATTGGGATGTGGTGCCTGGTCTGGATTTAGATGGACCTGTGATTGGAGCATTAGCCTGGGTAGTGTTGCCAGTTAAAGAACGTCTTAGTGAAGGAAAGGTCTAAAATGGCTCAAAGTCTTGGCATGCAAACACCAAGGTTGCCTGTTGCTGAGCCAAGCCAGGAGCTCAAAGCCCCTGTGGCAAGAGATGAGTCCTCTGGGTTCTCATTTGGAATTTAGGCACTTGGATCTTTAGGTTCCCACTATATAAAGTATCTGAGTGGAGATGTGATACCATGTAAGAAGGGCACCTGAGAAGAGGTATGCGTATGATGCACTAGACTCTTGTCTGTGAGATAAAAAACTTACTTTGCTGTAGGTTTTATTCCCTATTGTGATGTTACTGTTTTAAGGACATGCAGTAAACTGGCTTTAAAGTGGGCAGAGATGTGGCCTCGAGTTTACCTGATGAGTATATCCTGTTTTAGGCCAAGGGAACAGAGTTGGCTTGTTCTTCAGTTTGGCTGATTTGTTTTCTTTGCAATTGTGATGTTTTGCAGGTTGATAGTTCCCTTGACTACTCAAACTACCCCAGCATTTAAAAAGGTGAGCAGTTTGAATGTTACCAACAGGGTTATCAAGCTATTTTTAGCTCTGGAATTGACCAAACAAAGCCTTCCTTGTGGGGTCCACTGGGCTTATTTTAGGCTTAATAAGATTTCTTTAAATTAAAATAAACCTTTATTTAACTAGGCAAGCCAGTTAAGAACAAATTCTTATTTACAATGATGACCAAACCCAGATGACACTGGGCTAATTGTGCGCCACCCTATGGGACTCCCAATCATGGCCGGTTGTGATACAGCCTGGAATGGAACCAGGGTGTCTAGTGACGCCTCTAGCACTGAGATGCAGTGCCTTAGACGTGCTGCGCCACTCAGGAGCCCCTGTTGGATCGTTGCAATTGTATGTAAATTAATCAGATCAGAATCAGCGCTTGATGTTCCGAAAACATCCACTACAATTTCAATCTGGTCTACTTTAATTAACCTCTACAGGATCGGTGTCCCCCCGCAGGACTGTTGGGAAATTTCCTTGTTACTTACAACGTCATGCTCAAGACATAGACATGTCTTATATGGACAGAGAGCTTCAATTCTTGTTAATCTAACTGCACTGTCCAATTTACAGTAGCTAATTCAGTGAAAAAAGACCATGCTATTGTTTGAGGAGAGTGCACAACAAAACTTATCACGGCAACTGATTTGATACATTCACCTCTGAAGGTAAATAATGTACTTACATTCAGTAATCTTCCTCTGATTTGTCATCCCGATGGTCCCAGATATAAAATATAGCATAGTTTTGTTTGATCAAAACTATTTTTATATTAAAATGTAGGAACTGGGTTCTACAGTTTGAACCCTAAAGTGTTTCCATTCAAATGGTATCAAGAATATGCATATCCTTGCTTCAGGTCCTGAGCTACCCAAATCTAACTGCCTGTATGTCATTTTAGGCGAAAATTGGAAAAAAAGGGTCCGATCCTTTTAACAATGATGTCATTAAGCTTGTTTGTTGCACAACATAATCATTGTCTGCATTTTGAGGCCGTTACTACAAAGCTTTTGATCCGTGACCAAATCTGGCAATATCTTCTCAATGTGTAACTGCAGAACTGATTTACCATAAATGACAGTGAAGTACTTTACTCATTTCACTGATGAATGAGAAATGATAGTGTGGACAATAATTGTGTTCCAGAATGTTCCAAGTAGTAGATCTGTCCTGCAGGAAATTGCAGAGTGCAGTCAAGTCCTTTGGCTCACCAGTCACCCAGAAACACCACCAGATATATTTTTTGTTTTTAAAATGTAGGACTGTATGATCTGTAAGAGTAAGTATAAAAAAATAAAATCACAAAGTTTATTTTAAATTGACACCTGACTTTTGTATTTATTTGTACAACTGAGGTTAAGCAGTACAAATCTGGTAAAGTAGAGGCAGCCCAGGGATGCCAAAAGCATTTTTCTCGCATGGGTTCAGACTTTCCTCTCGAGACAGGTTAATCCTATAAAAAGTCAAACATTACATCACTACCTCCCAATGTACTGCAGTACATTTAATGGACAACACTTAAAGCCTGTTGTTTTACAGCTGTACCTTAACACAATACTTTGTTCTGCTGTGTTTCTGACTCAGCAAAATGCTTAAACTGCTTAGATGTAAAGTCTCCAGCTGCGTGGTTCTGGCACCGGTTCTGACCGACATGTTCTTATAAATTTATCTGTGGATACCGTACATCGGAATGGCTTGAATTGAGCGACAGCCCTGGTTCTTACAGAGACAGTATTCTTTTTCTGAGCCTGTGTGATGTAGGACGTTAGACCTGAAACCACTTCATGCTGGGATGTCCCTCCTACCACTTAATTCGCTCTTCCTACTGTCCATAAACACCTGGCTGAACCCTACATCACCCGCAAATCATATGCCTGCAATCCTTATATCGTAGCACAGCAGTAGAGAGTGGTTTCATCATGGTAGCACATTCAGAGGTCGATTTATAGTCATTAACCTAAAATAGATCATATTTTAAACAAAACACTTTCCGTTTGTCATAGATGAACAAGGTTAATATGAGGGCTCCTGAGTGGCGCAGCGGTGTAAGGCACTACATCTCAGTGCTAGAGGCGTCACTAAAGACACCCTGGTTCGAATCCAGGCTGTATCGCAACCGGTCGTGATTGGGAGTCCCATAGGGCGGCGCACAATTGGCCCAGCATTTTCCGTGTTTGGCCGGTGTAGAGGTAATATACAATATACACACACACACACACTTTGAACAACAGGCAAATTGTTTTTACCTAAATTGAGCTAAAGGTCAAATCTGGGATAATTTCTATTCCTTAATGATAAGCAGTTCTCTCAATCTTAAACTTGATTAACATGCAACTGTCTTACCCGCCACATATTTCGTCTCCAATATTTATTGAAAACATACATTTGCACAATGACCACTTGTATTTGAAACAACATTGTTCGTTTTTGGTTAGCTACCTAGCGAATTTTAGCAATAGTGGCATTGACATGAAATCAATCAAAACACCTCAAAACAAGACATGGTATCAATAACATGATGAAACAAGCCATTTATGATTCTACACATGGCAGTGTCATTCTTGCTAGCAATCTGGCCATCCAGAATCACAACAGGCTGACCTATGCCCCATAGAACAGCGCACATCGTTTTCGTGACGTCAGCCAACCATCTATGTTAGCTAGATGCTAAATAATTGTATTGTAAACACACATACAATTTATTCACGTAAAAAAAAAATATTGAACCTTTATTTAACAAAGAAAGTCAGTTAAGAACAAATTCTTATTTACAATGACTGCCTACCAAGGAGACAAAAGATCTCCTGCGGGAACGGGGGCTGAGATTAAAAATACAAAAATGTTATAAAATATATAGGACAAAACACATCACGATAAGAGAAACAACACAACACAAAGAGAGACCTAAGACAACATAGCAAGGCAGCAACACAACAACATGGTAGCAACATTATTGGGCACAGACAACAGCACAAAGGGCAAGGCAGAGACAATATATCAGGCAAAGCAGCCACAACTGTCAGTAAGAGTGTCCATGATTGAGTCTTTGAATGAAGAGATTGAGATAAAACTGTCCAGTTTGAGTGTTTGTTGCAGCTCGTTCCAGTCGCTAGCTGCAGCGGACAGAAAAGACGAGCGACACATGGATGTGTGTGCTTTGGGGACCTTTAACAGAAGGTGACTGGCAGAACGGGTGTTGTATGTGGAGGATGAGGGCTGCAGTAGATATCTCAGTTAGGGGGGAATGAGGCCTAAGGGTTTTATAAATAAGCATCAACCAGTGGGTCTTGCGACGGGTATAGAGATGACCAGCTTACAGAAGTGTATAGAGTGCAGTGATGTGTTCTATAAGGAGCATTGGTGGCAAATCTGATGGCCGAATGGTAAAGCACATCTAGCTGCTCGAGAGCACCCTTACTTGCCGATCTATAAATTATGTGTCCGTAATCTAGCATTGGTAGGATGGTCATCTGAATCAGGCTTAGTTTGGCAGCTGGGGTGAAAGAGAGTGATTACAATAGAGGAAACCAAGTCTAGATTTAACTTTAGCCTGCAGCTTTGATATGTGCTGAGAGAAGGACAGTGTACCATCTAGCCATACTCCCAAGTACTTGTATGAGGTGACTACCTCAAGCTCTAAACCTTCAGAGGTAGTAATCACACTTCTGGGCTTCAAAGACTCCTGCCACTTGTTGGACCCAAAGGCCTCGACACCTGTCACTTTACACCTCAGTGCTAATTGAAGTTGTTTCTGGTCTATCCTAGCAAGCCTGGCAGCCTTAACTCAGCATTCAGTTCCCATAAATTAAAATATATAATTGTACTTTCTCTGCTGTTTGTTTGCTTGAGCACCCTCCGTATAGCTTGGAAAAAGGCATCCTTGGTAGCAGTAATCCCTCCAGGTAATTTTGGGCAAAATTAAGTTGTAGGTTTAGAGTTTTGATCTGGAATAAAGGCCATGCTATGGAGGGTAGCATCCTGCATATGTCCCTGCTGAAAAAATGCAAGTTTATCTAACTCCAAATCTATAATTTACTAAAAAACATGTTGAATAATGTGAAAGCTCACATACATCTGTGTCTCTCTCTCTCTCCAGTTTGCTATATCTTAATGTGTGGTCATGAACACACGTTTCCATAGTTGTCAGTCACCCAACATTGATCCCTCAGCAGCATTTCACACCACACACAGAGTTAGCAAATACACAGAGGCCAAAGAAAAATATTGCAGTCCAAAGACAATATCTTGCGCTGAGAGCCGTCTCACAGCATCAGTTCCCCCAAAAAATTATCCTGAAAAAAAAGTATTCTGTGCCAGGAATATTTCATTATGGAATTCTCCTAGAACAACAGTTTGCTGTTCCCCTGTTAGTGTGTGTGAGGTTGAAGAGACAGGTTTTGGGCGAGTTATGCCTCTCGCTTCTCCTCTTCCTCCACTCCTGCAAATACAACAACCGTCTGTGTTTGAGAGCTACATCTCTCGCCCTCTTTCTCAAGAAATTCCATATGTCCATCTTCTATAAATGAATTTGAGGAAAAAATGAACTCAGCTATCCAGCTTTGTTTTTTTCAACAGATAGCTAGCTAATTGAGCTGCCTTTACCAAAAGTAGCTAACGTCATGTTAGCCTTAAGTTAACTAGATAGTTTATTAGTCATTTTTAGCATATTTGGACAGTATTTCATTAGACAATAATTGGTAAGTTAATGATACTTTGTCGGGTGGTGAACAGAGTTCCAGCAGTTGGTTTCAGTGTCCAGATATCTCATCAATAACTGTACTGTCAAAACCCTGCTCATAAAATGTGCTAGGTTTCTAATGATGCAGCACTGCTAATGTTAGCTAGACTGGGTAGTCCTTCACGTAAGTTAGTTAGCTTATCATTATCTGTCAGTGCAGCTTTTGAGTCAACATCTTGAAATGTAAATGACAAATCTTGCTTACTGTGAGGTCAATAACTCTGAATAACATCCTCATGGGCTATAATAATAGCAAGCTAACAAAATTTACCTCCGGTTCTCCTTCTCATCTTTGTCTCTCTCCCCCAGAGAATGAACAGTCACCCTCGTGCGCCAAAATATAATTTATTTGGACCAATCAATATTCACTTTGGAAAATCACTTTGACCCCACCTCCTAAAGTACACAGTAAAACTGGCTTCAGGCAGCACTAAAAGGGCATGGCAGGCCGGCGCTTATGTTTGGAGTGTAGCCTAGCTTGTTTTACACCATCCCAGCAGGGCAAAAGACTCAGGGCTGAGACCAAAGCCCGGGTCTGGTGGCTTCAATGCTTGCCACTGTCGTGGTAATTTCCTGTATTACTAAATGGAAAGAGTTTACAAACCACACACAAGTCAGAGTTATATTTTAAACTCCATCTTTAATTATATGAGCTTCACCATAGCCCTTTGACTCTCAGATCAATTCAGTGTCTATAAATGAATTCTCTGAGAGTGCTTACAAAACAATTCTTAGTTTCTTTTATAGCCAAGATACACCCCTCTCAACTTACATGACGAACCACAGATCTTAGGAACTTCACAAAGGGCCTTTTACTTGAAAGAGGAGCATCCCATAGCCAGATAGCGTTTAAATTATCGTTCAGTTTGGTCTCTTAGACGAGGTTCTACTTCTCGTTCTTGGTACTTCATAGTACCAAAACATTACCTCATCCAATGGCATATATCAATTGTCAATTCTAGATACTTCCATCTCAAATACAACCCCTCTTATCCCCACTCCTGGAGAAGCTCACTAAGGGGAGTGAACCTCTAGGTCATATACTATGAAAGATAAGTTCAACCTCAGAGGGGTAATACAATGTTTCCAGACACTGCCATACTCCTCCCCCCCAATGGGAAAATGAGGGAGTGACTGGAGTACAGACATAGTGGAGCCCTTCACATGGTTTCACAGATATATTCATTATGAAGACAATGTTCAAACCTGACTTCTCCCTTTCTGATATTCTGCATATTACCAGACATGTAAAAGACAAGCCTGACCTCTCCCCTCTCTGGGCCCCAAGTGACTTTTCCCTAGAGAGAAAGGAAAATGCAACTGCCAACAGTATAGTCCAAAAGAAGACATTCTAATGACAAGTATAAAGTAAATAAAACATCTTATTTATCTATGTTACCTAACTAATTCTGATTCAGCTACGACACCACTCCTGTCATTTACCTCATAGATGTGACTTCTGTTTTGGAGATGGAACACTCAACCATTAATGGTGATTGTATACCTTGCCTTTCATCTGTTTTATGTGTTGAGTTGCATTTACTATACATATATCACCTATGAGACATAGCTTCTAACTTCTATGTGCTGGAAGAGGTCCATGCAACAACAAAATATAGTGAAAATATGCTGACAACTATTGAAAGCTGACAACTAACTAACTAAAATCACCTGACTCTACTTTCAAAATAACATTTTCAGTCTTAATTTTAAATTTTTGCTGACAGGAAAACTTTCATGTTTTGTTTTGGAGAGTAGGGGTTGGCTTTGGATCAATGGTTGATTTTTGCATGTGTTATAGTTCATTTTTTGCAAATAATATCCTCTCACAGGTAGGTGGAACTTTTTTATTCTTTAACATAAGATTTGTTAGTTAGAATTGACGATAACTACATATAGTATTTCTGAACAATTTTAACAGTAGTGTAATTGTAAATACAACTTTGAATATCAAATTTTGTTGTACTCCTTTGTTTTGAAATCAGATCAACATACAATGTCGTCTTTGCCCCCACAGTAGAAAATGAATGGCCTATCTGTCAGTGAGCTATGCTGCCTGTTCTGCTGCCCTCCCTGTCCGAGCCGTATTGTCGCCAAGCTTGCCTTCCTGCCTCCTGAGCCTACATATTCCCTCTTGCCGGACCTCGATGGGTCTGCGGCCCCAGGGACAGCAGGGTCAGTAAAACTGGCTTCAGGCAGCACTAAAAGGGCATGGCAGGCCAGGCGCTTATGTTTGCAGTGTAGCCTAGCTTGTTTTACACCATCCCAGCAGGGCAAAATACTCGGGGCTGAGACCAAAGCCCGGGTCTGGTGACTTCAATGCTTGCCACTCCTGTCATTTACCTCATAGATGTGACTTTGGTTTTGGAGATGGAACACGCAACCATTAATGGTGATTGTATACCTTGCCTTTCATCTGTTTTATGTGTTGAGTTGCATTTACTATACATATATCACCCATGAGACATAGCTTCTAACTTCTATGTGCTGGAAGAGGTCCATGCAACAACAAAAGATAGTGAAAATATGCTGACAACTATTTTCCAGAGAAGTAGTAAACCCCCCCCCCCCCCCCCCCTTCCTTCCCTTAGTACCTCACTACAGGACATCTTTTCTCACCAGAAGAATGCCAGAGCTGCTAGTCAGTCTCCTCCTTCAACCTTTCCCAAGCCCTCTTGCTTCCTTCATTCCTTCAAGTGTGGTTACTGTTTTCAAGAGTAGACCTTGATTCATGGCAGTTCCTTATGAAGTCCTAAGAATGATTCAATGGATCTTTACAAGCAAGCCCACACAAGCCAGTAACTGTATCTTACAAAGATAACATTGTCACTCCACACAGAATACTTTTTCATTTAAATCAACAAGAGGATTAATTTGAGATAAAAAAAACAATTGAATAAATTGAACAATAAGTGATTCACATGTCATGATTGTATATTATGGTAAGTGATTCCCATGTCATCAGCCCATCTGATCTGGTAGTTAGAGAAACAATAGGGATACATTGCTCATGGAGTGTATCTATTGAGGTCTAAAAATTATACTGTACATTGTAATCTGTTTGATAACGTTACGAAGTTCCCCCTGCTTATCATTGGAAGCTGCCCTGTCCGTCACGTCCTGTCCCTGTCATTTCCGGAGATGACAAAACACTGCACATCCAATGGATTAATAAATGACAGTAGCTGCTAATCATTTCAACCACTAAAAACCGATTTGATTATCAAAACGGATATTCGTGACGTTTTTTAGTTTTTTTTGTTCCCAGGCTATATATTTGTGTCGGTGTCCACAAATGACTGTCCTTCTAAAATTGGTGTTTTCAGGTCTGAATAACTAAACTAGCTAGCTAGTTTGCTAGCTACCCAATGCTAGCTGCTTAGCTGATACATTTCTGTGACCTAATTTAGCTAACGTTAGCTGGCTACTTAGCGATACAAAATGTGTTGAAAATTAAGCTTTGGTTTGGTTTCTGTGGTTAAAAATAATATTGTTTTTGTGTGTCGTCATTAGCATTGCCGGGATGTGTTTACTTATTCCTTTGCAGGCACGACTTTACGCTTTGAATCATTTGGCTGTACTAACGTTAGCAGTAGAAGGTCAATATTGTTGATGACAGCTAACTATAGTGGAATACTTCTCAACAAACCGCCTATGCGCAATGAGATGTAAAGCTACTGTTAGGCTATTCGATATGAGATGTAAACAGAGTG
Organism: Salvelinus namaycush; assembly: GCF_016432855.1. NCBI lineage: Eukaryota > Metazoa > Chordata > Actinopteri > Salmoniformes > Salmonidae > Salvelinus > Salvelinus namaycush. The sequence continues at coordinate 19,148,237 of NC_052316.1, forward strand.
GGAGCTTCAGCTATCCAGATTCACAGTTGCTCATTAGTTAGCTAGCTAGTCATTAGCTAACAGGAAAAGTAGCCATACCCAGTGTTGGCTGAAGTTAACTTTACTCGATTCTCTCCAACAATGATTAAGTCGATCACTACGAAAACACCTCAATAATAACAGCCAATACTTGGAAATATGGATTTCATGTGGACTTCAGCCATACTACAAAATCACCTGATTCTACTTTCAAAATAACCTTTTCAGACGACCGTCTTAATTTCAGATTTTTGCTGACAGGATAACTTTCATGTTTTGTTTTGGAGAGTAGGGGTTGGCTTTGGATCAATTGTAGATTTTTGCATGTGTTATAGTTAATTTTTTTCCAAATAATATCCTCTCACAGGTAGGCAGAACTTTTTTTATTCTTTAACATGAAATGTGTTCGTTTTATTGTTAGTTAGAATTGACGATAACTACTAAAGTATTTCTGAACAATTTTAACAGTAGTGTAATTGTAAATACAACTTTGCATGTCAAATTTTGTTGTACTCCTTTGTTTTGAAATCAGATCAACATACAATGTCGTCTTTGCCCCCACAGTAGAAAATGAATGGCCTATCTGTCAGTGAGCTATGCTGCCTGTTCTGCTGCCCTCCCTGTCCGAGCCGTATTGCCGCCAAGCTTGCCTTCCTGCCTCCTGAGCCTACATATTCCCTCTTGCCGGACCTCGATGGATCTGCAGCCCCAGGGACAGCAGGGTCAGCGGGGCTGAGATCCAGGGGAGGGGTACCTGGAGCAGCTGTAGGGGGTTCAGGCAGCACTGGTCCTGCAGAGGGAAAATGGAAGCTCCACCTGACAGAGCGAGCTGAGTTTCAGTACTCCCAGAGAGAGCTGGATGCTACAGAGGTGTTCTTCACCCGCTCCAGCCGTGGCAATCGAGTGGGCTGCATGTACATCCGCTGTGCCCCCACCGCCAGGTTAGTCACGCAGAACAGTGTGTGCGCGTGCGTGTACCTTGGCTCATTTAGGTCCTTTTGTCTGACCATGTGTCCAAACTCGCCCCTTTTCCTCTCGTCTTCTTTTTGTAATGCCATTATTTTTCCACTCCCTTGTGTCCTATTTCCTTACTTCCTGTACTGGCATTCTCATTGTGTGTGGCTATCTCAAATCTGTTCTCTTCCTGCTTTCGGCATTCATTTGTTTAGGCCATCTCTTTTGACTTACAAATACCATTCTACTTATTCTTACCCCAATTTATGCTAAAATGTTTGCCTGTGGTCTTGTCAGATTTGTCAATTGGTCTTTGATAGTCTGGTTTGCTGAGTTTATACCTCAGTATGTCTTCATATTGTATGACTTCAGGTAGCAAAATTGTTTCTCTTGTTGTGGCGTTCAGTAATAAACTAAATTGCTTTGCGAAGACATGGACTGGGTCTTGTTACACTTGAGTAATATCAGTGTCACGCATGCAATGTAATATCGTATTCCTTGTTCAGGGTCACATTTTGAGCAAAACGCCCAAGAGCAAAGATATAACTTAGTGTATGGGAGAGGCCCAGTCTATTTAAAGAATAGAGAGTATCCAGTTGCTTTAGGGAGCACAGCTCACATTCATGAATATAAAGCACATGGATGATGCCTGGGGTATAGCAACCCTATTATTCATGTAGTACAGAACAAGCAAAAAGACCTGATTCAAACTTAGTGAACTAGTCCTCTCTTGAGTCTGTGGCCGTAACCAATTTACCTTATACAGCATATTCATGTCCCATGCAAAGAGGTAATTCCTGAGTTTTCAATGGAAATCTGCTGTTCACACAATACAGGTTAGGATAGGTAAAAATACCAGGTAGAGTCCATAGCCGCAGGAAATAGGGGTGTTGGTGGTGCTGCAGCACCCTCTGATAAATTTAAATGCATTTGCCAAAATTATATAGTCTAATTACTCCTGTCTGTAGCCTACAGACATCAACAAAATCATTCAAAACACCAGAGAGCTGCAATTTTGGCAGACAGCGCCTAGTACTTGTTGCTATGCAGCCATAGAAATATAATCTATAGAATGGCTTTTGGAATCTCTAACCCTGGCAATTTGACTGGTAAACTCATGGGTACACTCACAATGGTTGCCAGTCATGACTTGAATCCGAACCTCCGTTCTATGGATTCTATTTTTGTGGTTGTGGCTGTAAGTGAACAGCTATAATCTGCCTTTTGCACATTTCTAAATACAATCGTGGGAAAAACATAGTTTATAAAGCAAATGCCTACTGCTGAAAATAGTAGACTAATTTGTCTATAGAAACTACCAAATGTTTTCGCAACAACTCTACATCTTTAGCATAGGAACATTAGCCATCACCGGTGAGTAGCCTATGCTATCTTCATCATTGGGTGAGTCGGTGCCACTCGATAGTTTATTAAGTAGCCTGTACTGTAGCCTATTTATATTTCATCCTAATATTGTTCAATCTTTGTCTCCCCTCTTTTCATTGGCTTGGGCCTTTGGTTGCACCCCCAACTCAAAACATCTTCCCGCGGCTATGGTAGCGTCCATCTTTTTAACCTAGTCGTTGCTCTGTGGCCTCTCTCACCAGGTTTACAGTGCTGTTCTCCCATGGCAACGCGGTGGACTTGGGCCAGATGAGCAGCTTCTATATCGGCCTGGGCACACGCATCAACTGCAACATCTTCTCCTACGACTACTCCGGCTATGGTGTCAGCACGGGCAAGCCTTCCGAGAAGAACCTCTACGCTGACATTGAAGCCGCCTGGCAGGCCCTGCGCACACGGTACATACGGCACCGCCACAACGCAGTCAGTGTGGGAGATGTCACCTTACAGAGAGAGGAGGAGGGGTGGTGTGGGTGGAGTCATTTCACACAAGGAAGGGCTCATGCAGCTGATGGACTGTCATTAGATTGATGGGATGCTGTGCTATCAACGGCTGCCCCTGGAATGGATTTTAGAGTTATGGAGCTACAGCTGTTTTTTGTATTAGGCGTGCCATGTTCGCAGACATTTGTTACCCGTCAACTTCTGGATCTTTGTGATAAAAATATATATTATCATTCCATATTATCACAGTTTAGGTTTCATAGGAGTGATTTATGTTCAAATCGTTTGCCAATACAAGCTTTTCCTTGACATTATTGTATTTTATTCCACTCTCTTCCTGGTTGTGATCAGATATGGCATCAGCCCAGAGAACATAATCCTGTATGGGCAAAGCATTGGCACCGTTCCCACGGTCGACCTGGCATCACGGTATGAGTGTGCCGCTGTGGTGCTCCACTCCCCCCTCACCTCTGGCATGCGGGTGGCCTTCCCAGACACCAAGAAGACATACTGCTTTGATGCTTTCCCCAAGTGAGTCATCTACCACACCTTCCTCTTATCTCCATCTTCACATTATTGCAGACTTGTCAAGATTAGCAGATCATTATAGAACTAGAAATGTCAGTGGCAAAATATTTCTGTCCAACTAAAAGAAGAGCTGCAATCTCTTTCATAGCTTCCACGTATTTTATTATTCAGCCTCTCTCCCTGGGGAATCAGCCTTAGTACATAACTGAGTCATCTCTCACTCTGCATCAGATCATAAGCAGGTGTCAGAAACACTGACTCCTCCAGTCATTTGTCATATCATCGCCCGTTATTATGTCAAATGTGGTCGTGTGGTATCTGAACCATTAAGATCACATGCTGGTTCACTGAATAGGATTCCATTACAGTCCAGTTCCAGAACCAGGCAGTGCAGTGTGGGAGTAGAGTAGGTGGTGGGGAGGGAGCTGGGGATGCCTCTTATCTGTGGTGAAAGCCTCCGGTGTTCTCCTCCATCCTCCTGAATTCTCCCGCGCCTGTTGCCCAGTTGGCACTCCCCAGCCCACACAACACTCAGCTCCCATACTCAATACTCCATCTAGTCAGAGTGGACTCCAAGTGATGTGATACTAGCTTGGTTCAGATCTGTATTTGCTGTTATGTGGGGGATGGAGGACTGAAAGTTCTCTCTTCCATCTGAACTAGCAGATGGAGCTGATCTGGGAGATGCATTTACATGCAGCAGGATTGTGTTCTCATTATTCTCCCCTTCCTGTCCTGTTTGTCCCTCTACCTGTTAGAGAACAGTTGCTGCTCAGTGCTCAAGGCTGCAGGGCATTTTGCACTAACTGGCCATGCTAGAACAGACTGTACAATGCTTTCTATCCATGGTTACCCTTTAAGAACATACTTGCCCATTAGTTATAACAATGTTGTTACATAATTCCTATCGTACATTGCCGTCTAGGGACTACCTTTGCTTCCCTTATCCCCAGTCACTAACTCCTTTGCCCATTGTGTCTCTGTCAGCATTGAGAAGGTGTCTAAGATCACGTCACCGGTGCTGATCATCCACGGGACTGAGGACGAGGTGATCGACTTCTCCCACGGTCTGGCTCTGTTCGAGCGCTGTCCCAAGGCCGTGGAGCCACTTTGGGTGGAGGGGGCGGGACACAACGACATCGAACTGTACAGCCAGTACCTGGAGCGCCTGCGCCGCTTCATTGGCCAGGAGCTGGCCGTACAGCATGCCTGAACACCCCCACACCGCCTCCAGGCTCCAACCCTCCTCTGGCTCCCCTCTGTTCCTCTGGGTCTAAGTGGGTCAGGAGGAATGGATGGCTGGGCTCTCAGAATGAATGATCCTTCACCTTTTGGGGCGACTTTGTCTGGATGCTCGGCAGCCCTGTCTTTTAGTTGTTTTCCTATTTTTCTGTCTCTGTCACCTGTCATTAATCCTGGTCAGAGAATCTAGTCCACCTCCCGCCCCTTGGACAGTGCAAGAATGCACCCAGGCATGGAGGGCTCTCTACCTTCTGCCTGTTTTATTTCTGTCTGTCCAAAGCCCCTCTATTACCCCAGGCATGGAGGGCTCTCTACCTTCTGCCTGTTTTATTTCTGTCTGTCTAAAGCCCCTCTATTACCCCAGGCATGGAGGGCTCTCTACCTTCTGCCTGTTTTATTTCTGTCTGTCTAAAGCCCCTCTATTACCCCAGGCATGGAGGGCTCTCTACCTTCTGCCTGTTTTATTTCTGTCTGTCTAAAGCCCCTCTATTACCCCAGGCAAAAACAACCTCAAACAGGCTAGGTGTTCTAAACACATGTACTGTTTATCATCTTCTGAGACATTTACACATGATTCAATTTTAACTAACAACCCTAACATGGGCAAATCATTGAGTAATGAAAGTCTGTTTTGAGCACTGACATTTTGGTATTTAATTTGAATGGGGAATGTGTATTTCTCTTTTCTAACACAACGATGACACTGAGCCACTACTTTACAAATCCTGTGGTGTTGATGTATGAGTATAACTGTCCTATTTGAAAGCAGGTTTGTTGCTAATGTTTCTTGTGGAATCTTTTTTCTTTGCTCTCTTCTCTTTCTCTCCTCCTGTCTCTTCCTCTCTGTCTCATTTTCAGTTAAGCTGTCAGATTAATAGTCCATGTCTATGAATAATTTCTTTCATAGACATAAATCTTACGTTTTTATAATTATTAAGCATGGTTTAATTTTTATCTAAAAAGTGATTAGAGCAAAAATCATTTTTAAAAAGTTGCTGAATATTGCTTTGGCTAAAGTCCAAAATCTCTCTGCCAAATTAATTGTTTCAAAAGCATCATTAAGTCGCTAACATCTCTCTAAGATGTGATTGATTTCTAACTCGGCAACCACTCTCATGTTTCACTCCCTGATTCATATTCTACAGTAGTTGTACTGCAATTGATGTTATGGACATGTGAGTTTACCTTTAGAACACAAACTAAGTCCTGCCACGTTCTCTGAGTTAAGGAGGCATTAGTTGGCCTTTACTCACACGGAACTCAATTCACATCTTACTGGGTTTCTATATGGGATGTTTTCCAAAGGCTTTTTAAAATATTTGTACGTGATTTAGAGTTGTACATATTCAATTTCACTTTAGTTATTTCATCCCTCTAAAAACACAAAATCATTGTAAATTACTAGGCTTATGCTGGTAATGGCCATTCACAAGGTAAATTGGGTCAGGGCAGTTGAGATTAAGCTGGTTGGGTGGATGGAGTTTTAACTGAACTTGCTGCTAAAGATGAGGGTCAAATGGATTGAAAAGGGTCAAACCCTCCACATCCATTGTATACATTAATGCTGCTTAGTTTGAGGGGAAATGTTACAGTCATACATGTTATTTTACGCTGTACAGTGGAATGGATCCAGTGATGTACAGTACTCTCTGCTGGTGTCATGTTGCATGTTTGATTGGTTGCTCTTTTGCTTCATTTTAGGGGTAAAAGCACATCATTATAACACTAGTAGAGCTATGGAATGAGATGTGCTTTAATTTATTATTCACTAGGTTTATTTCCAGCAGGCTCCCTTTTCAGCTCCAACTAGCCCTTTTCACTGACTTTCTACTGTTGCCACACTATTTCAGACAGACTTAAGATTCCACAATTTCTGACCGACTGTGTGAAAGTCGACCGAATGCCCAACTTCTCTGGCATACAGGGTCCACCACCACTCACAGGATAGTGGAGGTCCTTTGTTTGGGTTGGGTTTTGGGGGAGTCAGGATTACTTGTACACAGCAACCAAATTTTAACAGTAAATGTTCTGTCTTGAACAAAGCATACCTCTTATATTGGTATGTTCATCAGAACCAAAGAAAGTCCTTCATCACCCATAGTACTTGGGTTTATTGTCCATCACCACATAAACAGTTAGGGAACAAAAGTTGTGCGCCCTGAATCAGCCAGGATATGCTCTTGTTCAAGCTGCTTATAGTTTGGTTTGGGACAGCTTAGGCGTGTTTACTCTCTATTATGGACGATTGTATGGAGAATACAAGCAATACAGCAGATTTGTGTGTCTGGGTGGCCTGAGATAGGAGTGTGAGTAGCAGATGATGGACTGTACTTCGAGTGTGAGGAGTTCCAGACACACATTCAGAGCTTTTGTTTAAAGAAACTAAGTTATAGAAATGTATTTTTTATTCAAATGTATTTACTATATTACATTGTTTATTTTTTTGCTGAGGGTTAGGATCCAAGTGTAAGATGGGGGTTGGTATGTTATTGTATCCAGTTATGCATTGTTTATTATTTACAACTTTGTTATATTTAGTTTAAAATGTTGTTTTCCTCACCCCCCCCCCCCCCCCCCCCCAAAAACATCTTAGAAAATAAAATAATGAATTGATAAAATTTGACTTTCATGTCTGACTTAATTTCTATGATGTTTACCCCATTGGTGTAGTACAGGTCTCTGTAAATTAAAGGTTAAGTCCACTCTATTCACCAGTTTCCCCTTTCATCTCTGTGATTCAGCTTTGGCATGCTGTAAAGAAAGAGTAGGATGAGTGTTGGACCAGGTTTCGGAGGACTAGTCTACCAGATGCTATACATATACTGCTGGTGGGTGACCAGGTGACAGGGCATTGTATTGGGGAATGGGCAGCCCATCAAAATAGGCTTAGCTATTTATCTGTGACAAAAATATTCAAATAATCTGTCTGTTTTATTTTTGTAGTACAAGCCCTTCCAGTCTGTCCAACCTCTCTTCGCAGGCTAGGATGAAGAGTAGGGGGATGTAGCACTGCCAGATGGGACTTAAGCGCTGCTCCCCCTTCCCGCAAACACACACACACTTCTCCCAACTCTTCTCAATGGGCTACATACATGAGCACACACAGTCTCTCACACAAATGCGCTTATCGCTTGGCACAGAGATTAAGGCAGATGCAACAGCACTCCCCTTCTGCCAGGCTGCAAACAGCACAATAGGAAGTTAGAGACTGAGTGACCCACTGTAGCAGTACAATCACATCCACTGTCACCGCCTTGCACGTATAGTCTACATGGACCATTCATGCATCCATTTTAACTTAGACATGCAACTAGCAGGTTGCTACTAGTAATAGTACTGCTACTACTATTGCAAATAGCAAGTGTGTCCTTTTTGCTAGACAGAGCAGTCAGAACTGTTCATAAATTAATGGAAGATGTTTGTAATTTTATTAAGTCCATATAGGCTGTGTCTCAATATTTTCCATTAATGTCACTGATACAGATGGCTGAATAGACCATCTTGCTGCCACCTGGCATATTCTGCCAGATCAGCGCTCATGGAGGAAATGACACGAGGAAAGGATTGTGGACTCAAGTTAAAATTATTGAGCCACAGCTGACCCTGTTGCAGGGCACATCAGATGTATATACACTGCTCAAAAAAATAAAGGGAACACTTAAACAACACAATGTAACTCCAAGTCAATCACACTTCTGTGAAATCAAACTGTCCACTTAGGAAGCAACACTGATTGACAATAAATTTCACATGCTGTTGTGCAAATGGAATAGACAACAGGTGGAAATTATAGGCAATTAGTAAGACACCCCCAATAAAGGAGTGGTTCTGCAGGTGGTGACCACAGACCACTTCTCAGTTCCTATGCTTCCTGGCTAATGTTTTGGTCACTTTTGAATGCTGGCGGTGCTTTCACTCTAGTGGTAGCATGAGACAGAGTCTACAACCCACACAAGTGGCTCAGGTAGTGCAGCTCATCCAGGATGGCACATCAATGCGAGCTGTGGCAAAAAGGTTTGCTGTGTCTGTCAGCGTAGTGTCCAGAGCATGGAGGCGCTACCAGGAGACAGGCCAGTACATCAGGAGACGTGGAGGAGGCCGTAGGAGGGCAACAACCCAGCAGCAGGACCGCTACCTCCGCCTTTGTGCAAGGAGGAGCACTGCCAGAGCCCTGCAAAATGACCTCCAGCAGGCCACAAATGTGCATGTGTCTGCTCAAACGGTCAGAAATAGACTCCATTAGGGTGGTATGAGGGCCCGACGTCCACAGGTGGGGGTTGTGCTTACAGCCCAACACCGTGCAGGACGTTTGGCATTTGCCAGAGAACACCAAGATTGGCAAATTCGCCACTGGCGCCCTGTGCTCTTCACAGATGAAAGCAGGTTCACACTGAGCACATGTGACAGATGTGACAGAGTCTGGAGACGCCGTGGAGAACGTTCTGCTGCCTGCAACATCCTCCAGCATGACCGGTTTGGCGGTGGGTCAGTCATGGTGTGGGGTGGCATTTCTTTGGGGGGCCGCACAGCCCTCCATGTGCTCGCCAGAGGTAGCCTGACTGCCATTAGGTACTGAGATGAGATCCTCAGACCCCTTGTGAGACCATATGCTGGTGCGGTTGGCCCTGGGTTCCTCCTAATGCAAGACAATGCTAGACCTCATGTGGCTGGAGTGTGTCAGCAGTTCCTGCAAGAGGAAGGCATTGATGCCATGGACCGGCCCGCCCGTTCCCCAGACCTGAATCCAATTGAGCACATCTGGGACATCATGTCTCGCTCCATCCACCAACGCCACGTTGCACCACAGACTGTCCAGGAGTTGGCGGATGCTTTAGTCCAGGTCTGGGAGGAGATCCCTCAGGAGACCATCTGCCACCTCACCAGGAGCATGCCCAGGCGTTGTAGGGAGGTCATACAGGCACGTGGAGTCTACACACACTACTGAGCCTCATTTTGACTTGTTTTAAGGACATTACATCAAAGTTGGATCAGCCTGTAGTGTGATTTTCCACTTTAATTTTGAGTGTGACTCCAAATCCAGACCTCCATGGGTTGATCAATTTGATTTCCATTGATAATTTTTGTGTGATTTTGTTGTCAGCACATTCAACTATGTAAAGAAAAAAGTATTTAATAAGAATATTTCATTCATTCAAATCTAGGATGTGTTATTTTAGTGTTCCCTTTATTTTTTTGAGCAGTGTATTAAAGTGACGTGTCGTTTTCCAGGAAATAGCCTTGTAGTTTTTGAACTTTTGTAGGCTTTTTGAATGGTATACAATGGGAAAAAAGTTAATTTGGCAGAAGTAAATTCCTCAAACAGGAATATAATTGTATATATCTTAAATTACCTTGTTTTCACAAATTTGATGACATAATCGTCAAGCCAATTCAAAAGATTAGGGGACAGGACCCGGAAGTATGACTTAGGACAACATTGTATACAGTGACCTCCGTAATTATTCAGTGACAATTTAGATGTTGTTCGGCCTCTACTCCAGCACTTTGGATTTCAAATTCTACAATTATTATGAGGCTAAACTGCAGACTGACAGCTTTAATTTGGGTATTGTCATCCATATCGGGTGAATCATTTAGAAATTACAACACTTTTTATGCATAGTCCCCCCATTTTAGGGGACCAAAAGTATTGGGACAAATTCACTTATGTGTATTAAAGTGGTCACAAGTTTAGTATTTGGTCCCATATTCCTAGCACGCAATGATTACATCAAGCTTGTGACATTTTCTGTTTGTTTTGGTTGTGTTTCAGATTATTTTGTGGCCAATAGAAATGAACGGTAAATAATATATTGTGTCATTTTAGAGTCACTTTTATTGTAAATAAGAATAGAATATGTTTCTAAACATTTCCATGATTACAGATAGTCCTGAATGAATCACGAATAATGATGAGTGAGAAAGTTAGACGCACAAATATCATACCCCAAGACATGCTAACCTCTCACCATTACAATAACAGGGGAGATTAGCATTTTGGGGTGGGAGGGGGGATGATATTTGTGCGTCTGTATCACTCACATTATTCAAATCAAGACCTGTAAGTGCCTTACTAGTTGAGGCAGGTGAAATGCCTTTGGGCAGGTCATAGAAAACTGTCACTAGCATATTGGGTAAGAGGGTGATTCTGCAATTACGGGCACTTCTATGTCCTCGGGTCAATTTTGGGGATTTTATCAAAAATAAAACAAATACAAATATTTGTATGTTAAGTTCACACTGGAATCACCCCATACTTTTTTAAACAACTCTCTATCAAGTATCTTAGCTACTTTTCAGATGCATTTTATACCTCAATTTCACTATTTTGCCCTTGTCCCAGACCCAGACTTTTAAGCTTCTACTATGTTTTTCTATGAGAAAACATTTATAATTACACATTATATAATATGTACTACAGAAAGAGTCAATTAAATAAAATCTATATCAATATTTATTGTGAGTATGCCCTTTATATATTGTTTTACACAAAATATACCTGTCCTTTGGGAGTGGTGTCATTTCCACCACTGAGGACAAATTCCTTATTAATAAAGTTTTTTCAAGAGAATGTTAATTTAGTTACCATGGAAACATATTGTGACACTGAAGCACATGGCTTCAGTGGACAGTTGTTCCAGAAGTGATGTCCAGAAGTTGAAGAAAAATCGAGGTAAATATTGCTTGTGTAGAGAATATCTTTATTGTCAGTCATTTCCAAACAGGCTATAATTTCTTTAATATGTGGTCAAACTTTTTAATTAAAAAAAATATTTTATATATTTAGTGTAAACGATATGCTATCTGTAATACTAACCAAAGCATGCTAAGCAGTCTGTCAATTTTTTTCCAGAAACTGTAGAAGTGTCATTTCCATCACAGTCATTTCCATCACAAACTTAAGTGTGGTGGAAATGACAGAAAGTGGTGGAAATGACACAAATCCATTATCTTATTCGTTTTTACTTAACTTTTTTAAATTTTTACTTTAGGCTTATTTAATAATGTTTTAAATGAATTGAATCTAGAAAATGCTCCAATTTGAGCACAAGCTGAAAACTAAGTAGTATTTGTCTTTATTTTTTGAAGATGCCACATAAAACAGCACAGAGGTCACAGATATATATATATATATATATATATATATATATATATATATATATATATATATACAACATTTAAAAAAAGATCCTATACAATACCAGGAACATCTGCAAAAAGACAGGGAGATATACGAAGAAAAAAGAGAAGGGAGAAGTGAAATCTATCTCTGAGCTTACAAAGCTAGAACAAAGAAACAAGAGATGGCAATGGATATGCAACCAACGGAATAGAAGACAGACTTTAAAGAGAACAGTTGCAATGGAGACCTACCTATCAGGCAACACATCACCTCAGCCACCAGATGACCTGCAGCCAGAACATGAGGCCATCATACCTGCCCCTAACTTACCTGCCCCTGATGCACACCCTGATACCCCTTCCTCATCGTCGGCAACAGGAATGAGAAGTCGAATACTTGCTGGAAGGAAAAAGGTTGGAAGAGGTCGCTCAAAAGCATACAGAGATCTTAGTATGACAAATGTCAAACTTGATAATGCTTTACGGAAAGCTGAGAAGTACAAAAAAAGGTATGATCGACTGATGAACAAAATGGAGAGACAAGATTCCCCAAAGACAAAGACAAAACACCAAATGAAGGGAAATCCAAAGAACTGGAGAAGGATTTTATTGTTTCAAAATTCCATCATTGCAGAGTTAAAACAAAAGTATAAAACAATTTGCAGTGAAAAGGACAAACAAGTGGCTTCAAAAATGCTCAGATGCAACATCCTGAGAAAGTATGGCCTGGTCAAAGTCGCAAACAGAGAATTTGGATTTTCAGCAAAAGCAATGAGGGCAAAGGAAAACAGGCCATTAAGTCTTCAATACTCCAGGAAACATAATTAGCACAGCCACAGAAGAGAAAATCACTAGATTCTATGAACGTGATGACAACTGCAGAGCAACAACAGGGAAAAAGGACACACTAACGAGGAACAAGAAAAAAAGCAGAAGCTCTTCTCGAATGGCACAATTCAGAACCTTTATCAGAATTTGAAGAGGGAATATTCAGAAATTTTAATTTCTTACTGTGAATTCTGCAAAAGACGTCCTTTTAGGTTGTCAGGCCAACAGTCCAGGATAGGAACACATGGCTCTGCAAAACCCACACCAACCTCCAGTTCATGGTGGACAAACTACAGCATCACAAAGTGATCAGCTGCAGCAACAATGACAACCTTATTGAGTCTTTGTGCTGTGAAAACCTGAAGAAAGAGTGCATGTAGACAGTGCTCCCTTTGCCAAGCAAAAGAGCTTAAAACATCTACCTTTGATGCTGGTGAGCAGACATGGTGGTTTGAGTGGAAAACAAAGCTGAAGAGAGAGAGAAGGAAAAACAAAGAGGGAAACATGGAGAAGTTCACTGTACATTTGACAGTAAAAGAAAAGGTGTGGCACACTGCAGATTCTACTGGAGGACTTCTACAAAGGATTGAAAGAGAAGTTGGGGAAACACGTGTACAACATTCGACACCAATACTACAAACAGAGAATTAAAAGAGAATCTGGGGAAAGAGGAGATCATTGTGCATATTGACTTTGCAGAGAACTACCTGTGTAAATACACCAGTGAAATCCAGGCAGTTCACTTTGTTTTCATGTTTTTTAAAGTTTTTTTTACATAGATGTCATTTCCACCACACCTTGTCATTTCCATCACAACCCATATTTTTGAGGTAAATGAGTATATTATGTATAATTTACATACATTTATTTGTTTGAGATATGGAAATCATACAGTTGTTATCATAATCTCACAAAAAGGTTGGATGGAAATATATTATTTTTCATGATAAATGTTTTCAGCTGTCACCAAGGCAAGTTTATACATTCAGGCATTGTGTTGAATTATGAATATTAGAAAACCTTAAAAATCACTTAAAATAATATTCAATACAAGTTCAAGTACAAATGTATAAGAAATCCGTTATAAATCAATTGTATGATATTTGATTTTCAACTAAAATGGATGTTTAATGACGTGCTGGAAATTACATTTGTCTATGGCTGTCTGGGAAAAATGACAAAAATATATAAATTCCTGAATAGTACGATCGCAGCCATTATCATATTTAGTTTCTAGACAAATCAAAGACAAGTACAATACTGGCAAAATGGTGTTTGAATAAGTTTTAATTTCTGAAAGACAAAGTGCTCGAAGTCGCAGAATCACCCAAGACTGAAAGGCTGTGAGATTGGCCGTCCCACTGCTATTGTTCTAGATCAGTGCTATTCCAACTTTTTCAGCAGGGACACCATGTTTTTCACCAACATTTCTGGGGACCCCATTTTCTCGCAAGAATATCTCGCGACCCCTCCCCAAATCTAACGACACAACCTTAAAATCGGTACATTTCGATTTTTACATCAACAAATAACCAATTCATTACATTTTCAAAATGAAAAGAAACCAATAAATATATTTACTCAATAAAATGTTATTTTTCAATTATCTTTCTCAAAAACATTTGTATATTGTCCCATACAAGAATCTTTACTCTTATTTATTTTTGGACGATCCCACTGCAGTTACCCCGCGATCCCGACTGAATACCACTGTTCTAGACAAACGTTAGGAGTATGCTAGTCGACAAGGCAGTGGATTTGGTTGGATAGTTGAAAAGCTTGCTGAGGAGAGTGGAATGAGGGAGTTGGAGGTGGGGCCTTCTGTGGTTATAGTGGATGTCCCTCTGTGGTTACCTGTCATTGATTTAACCTTGGTGGAAAAGAGAAAAGATTGGGAACCACTGATTTCTGACCAAACTTTTTATAGTCCTGTACCCCTTCAAACATTCAACCTCCAGCTGTGTACCCCCTCTAGCACCAGGGTCAGCGTACTCTCAAAAAAAAATGTTTTGCCATCATTGTAAGCCTGCCACACACACACACTATACGATACATTTCTTAAACATGAGTGTGAGTTGTCTTCACAACCCGGCTCATGGGAAGTGACAAAGAGCTCTTAAAGGACCAGGGCACAAAAAATAATATAATCAATCATTTTGCTCATTATTTAACCATCTTACATATAAAACCTTATTTGTTAATTGAAAATTGTGAATAACTCACCAGATTAATGAGAAGGGTGTGCTTGAAAGGATGCACATAACTCTGCAATGTTGGGTTGTATTGGCGTGAGTCTCAGTCTTAAATCATTTTCCAAACACAGTCTGTGCCTGTATTTAGTTTTCATGCTACTGAGGGCCGAGAATCCACACTTACATAGGTACATAGGTTGCAAAGGACATCAGTGTCGTAACAGCGCAATTTGCCAAGGGAGGATACTCTGAGCGCAGCCCAATCCAGAAATCTGTCAGTGGCTTCTGATTAAATTCAATTTTCACAGAACCACTTGTTGCAATTTCGATGCGTCTCTCCTGTTCAGATATCGGTAAGTGGACTGGAGGCAGAGCATGAAAGGGATAACGAATCGTGTCACCCGTTTCGGGAAAGTACCTGCGTAATTGCGCACCCAACTCACTCAGGTGCTTCGCTATATCACATTTGACATTGTCCGTAAGCTTGAGTTCATTTGCACACAAAAAAATCATACAACGATGGAAAGACCTGTGTGTTGTCCTTGTAAATGCAGACAGAGAAGAGCTCCAACTTCTTAATCATAGCCTCAATTTTGTCCCGCACATTGAATTTAGTTGCGGAGAGTCCCTGTAATCCAAAATTCAGATCATTCAGGCGAGAAAAAAACATCCCCCAGATAGGCCAGTTGTGTGAGAAACTCGTCATCATGCAAGAGGTCAGACAAGTGAAAATTAGTAAAGAAAACTTTAAGCTCGTCTCTCAATTTTAAAGAACGTGTCAATACTTTGCCCCTTGATAACCATCACACTTCTTTCTGTATGTTGTAAATGCGTTACATGGTCGCTGCCCAAATCATTGCATAGTGCAGAAAATACACGAGAGGTCAGGAGTCTTGCTTTAATTAAGTTAACCATTTTCACTGTAATGTCCAAAACGTCTTTCAAGCCGTCAGGCATTCCCTTGGCAGCAGGAGCCTCTCGGTGGTTGCTGCAGTGTACCCAAGTGGCATCGGGAGCAACTGCTTGCACGCGCATTACCACTCCACTTTGTCTCCCTGTCATGGCTTTTGCACCATCAGTACAGATACCAACACATCTTGACCACCAAAGTCCATTTGATGTCACAAAGCTGTCCAGTACTTTAAAAATATCCTCTCCTCTTGTCCTGGTATCCAGTGGTTTGCAGAAGAGGATGTCTTCCTTAATTGACCCCCCATAAACGTAACGGACATATACCAGGAGCTGTGCCAGGCCCACCTCGTCTGTTGACTCATCCAGCTGTAACGCATAGAATTCACTTGTATGTGAAGCAGTAATTGTTTCAAAACATCTCCTGCCATGTCACTGAAGCGTCGTGAAACAGTGTTGTTTGATGAAGGAATTGTCTGTATAGTTTTTTGGGCCTTTTCCCCCTGCATTGTCCCAGCCATATCCGTGGCAGCAGGAAGAATTAAGTCCTCCACAATAGTAGGGGGCTTGCCTGTCCTAGCCACTCGGTAGCTCACCATATAAGACACTTCTAACCCCTTCTTATTAATGGTATCTGTTGCTTTTATACATGTCTTACTACTCGAAAGTTGTCTTAATTCTCGCTCAAAAAACTCCTGTGGCTTATTTGTCAAATTGCCATGTTTTGTTTCTAAATGTCTGCGCAAGAGGGAAGGTGAGTTGTGAGATAGTACTTTTGCACATACAACATACTGTGGCGGAGGAAAAGCACTACTCCCAATATAAGTGAACCCCAAATCAATATAGTTCTCATATTTGCGCCTCTTCGATGGTTCAATGTCCCTGTCTGTAGTTAGGTGCTTTCCCGGGTAAGGGGGCAGTAGCTCTTCGGCTGCATCAGATTCACAACGGTCAGTGTCCATGCTAGCTGGGCTAACAACAAATGTAGAATTACTGATGCTAGCATTGGATGTGCTCGTGGAAGCAGAACAACTTGTGTCGTTGACAGGTGCAGTACTGCTGGTAGTAGCAATACTACCAGTAGAGCTGGTATGTGTCTCTATGGGCCTTACTTTTTTAACCATTTACACATTTTCGAGCAAACGGAATGAGCAGGAGCTATGTTTGGCTACATACGGACCGTTACTGGAATTCCCGCGAGAGAATAACATTTAATGTAATTGGATGTTAATTATTTGACTAGGCTACCTGTATTTGACATAGTGTTGTTATTTCGCTGAACACTAGAGTGTCGGGAGTGAAACGAGGCTACTCAGGCGAGAAAAAACCCTCACCCACATGTATAGTCCCGTTGGAAAATATAAAATGGACTGTTTGAAAATGTGAAGATGTATTTTTTAAATAAAAAATAAAATACTTTAAAATGTTAATCACATTTTTATTTGGCATACCCCCAACGACATTGTGCATATCACTGAGGGTACACATACCCCAGTTTGGGAATACCTGATAAGAGAACTGGTTGAAAATTACATTAGTAGAAGATTGTATGCTTATTTACCAGTTTTTACAGATGGTTCCTAGGATCCTGATAGTGGACACAGGAACAGAAGTTTACATTCCTGAATTTGATGTGCAGAAGACTAACAGATGGACTGTCTGTACACTCTGCTGACTGTTGTCAATGGTAGTGGCTCTCTAGCTTAGATTCTTTGTACTGCGTAGTTTATCTTCTGGTAACTCTAATAGGAGTGATCTACTATTGGAAGCATTAACTCTGCTATGGAGAATTGAGAGACTGGGTGTAGTAGTGCATTTCTACTGGGTCCCAGCCCATTCAGGTGTGGGAGGACATTTAATTGAAGACCAAGTAGCCAAGAGGGCTTTAAAACAAGATACAATTTATATTCATGCCCCATTGGGTAGAGGTGAGGCCAAATGTTATAAGTTAGTAGGTATCTTTTGTATCGTCTTAGTAGCACATGATTAGGTAAGAGTTTTTTAAAATGTTTGTTTTCTTTTATTCGAAAGTCTACAAGCTGTGATTGACCACAAACCCCAGTACACTAGGTGGCAGCATGCACATCTAACGTTTGTTTTGCAGATCACCATTATTTACATTTTAGTCATTTAGCAAACACTCTTATCCAGGGTGACATACAGTAGCAATTAAGGTTAAGTGCCTTGCTCAAGTGCACATCTGCAAATTTCTCACTTTTTACTGTTGCAAAACCATGAAATAACACATATGGAATCATGTAGTAACAAAAACAGTGTTAAATCAAAATATATTTTAAAATCTTCTAAGTAGCCACCCTTTGCCTTGATGATAGCTTTGCACACACTATAAAATATATATTTTAAAAAAACTTTTTGGGTTACTACATGATTCCATGTGTTATTACATAGTTTTGATGTCTTTACTTATTTTACAATGTAGAAAATAGTCAAAATAAAGAAAAACCCTTGAAATCAGTAGGTGTGTCCAAACATTTGACTGGTATTGTATTTCTAAACATATCCAACTGATTTCAAAATAAAGCATATTTATTTTTCATGGAGGTGATCTCAACAATGAAAATATGTTCACTGAATTGTCTTATTAGCTGATGACAAACAAAAATATTGCGTGTTAGATTTCCATGTATACTCTTTATCGACTTGGCTCTAGGATATTTATGTATATTTTCTTAGGGTTAAATAAATAACTCAAAATGCTTTAAAACACATTTGTCAATGAATTTCTATGAAATTGCACAAGAGCAGGATGTAGCTTTGAGAGGAGAGGTCATGACTGCATTGAAGTCAGTAGAAATGTCTTAAACGATTTACAAAGCCCACAAATGATATGGTGCACTAGCTTTACAGGACTTCATAGTTACTTGTCATCTCATTGTAACATTTTATGGTAAAGAAATGACCAAGTATATTGTTAAATGGTAATTACAGAGTAATAACCCTTTACTTGTTTGTTCCAGAATAATAATTTGAACTATCGTTCAACTCTGGGAATCTTTTTTGTTCAAACAAAAAGACAATCATAGTAATGATAATAATTTATTTAGGTAGAGAATTCTTTGGCAGTGAAGAAGTACACAAAGTTCATGAGAGAAAAATCACAAGTGCTGAATGAGAATCAAGATAGGAGGAAATCGACCACAGAGTAAACCTTGCCCAGCCTTTAGTATGACCAATAACAGATCAGTACACTGCGCTCAGTGAGATGGCCAGAATGTCAGTATTAGAGAACGAGTGTTATAGCCATAACCACAGTGTGCAAGGAGAGAATAGGTATTTATAGCACAGTAGGGACAGCATTCAGTGTGTGTGTGTGTGTGTGTGTGTGTGTGTGTGTGACAGATGGGGTGGTGGTGTTAATGCTGGTTAGGCAGTGTGTGGGAGCCGGTATGGGTTTCTGTTAAAGTGGGAGGTGTGTGTGTGTGTGTGTGTGTGTGTGTGTGTGTGTGTGTGTGTGTGTGTAGAGGCCTGGGCACAGGAGGAACTGAGTTAGTGTCATAGTGTGGGCTGGTGTGATTTCTTTTCTTCATATCGTCTGTGACTCAAACTATTGGGAGTGAGTGATTAGCTGAGGCTCGGTGCACAGGGGGCCGCAATGTTGAGAATGTTGTAAGAGCAGACATGACTGCCTATTCTGAATGACAATTTCCATCTGAACGTTTACGCAAACGGAGCGCAACGCAGTACTTGAATGTCGTTTTTTCACCACAAAATGGGCGGCTCCTTGTAAGCCTGCCTAGAAGTCTTGCTACGCCCATTTTCTCCACAAAAATGTTGAAATGCAACATATTATTCCTTTTGTGAGGGTGGGGGCACTGTTGTGTAGATAATGAGGCTGTATTTTACCACCAAACTCACTTGGTTGAAATTGAACCCCCAAAATGTATTTTGTTCCTTTCTCTTTTGGCATAAAGGTGTTTCACACACTGATGTAGTGGTAAAAACAAAAGTGGGGTTGCGGTGAAAAAAGTAAAGCTCCTTATACGTTCAATTAATTTTCCTGCAAAACATTTACCCTTCACTACACCACTGGTTTCACTAAATAATTAACTCTACATCTATCAATTTGCTCTAAAAATAAGCACCAGTGTTGCTATAAATCCGTGAAAACAAAAGTGATCTGATGCTATGAACTAAAGTAGCCTATTTTGCATTGATAACTAAATATAATCTCAGCGACTGTTCAAACAATAAACCAAACATTATAGCCTTATTAGAATCCCTCCACAAAACATATTTTGTTTAGAAGTAATTACTTGATTTTAGGCTATTTCTAAATGGTAAAACAGCTGCTAGCCATGTGCTTTTTCTCCATGAACAAAAATTATGACATTCTATTTTTAGCTGATATGGGAGTGAATACATTCAAGCAGCAGATTAAACTGGAATAATGTTGTAGGTTACACTGGCAAGTAGAAGAATATTTGCCAGGGCATTTATTTAATTATAAATTGGGAAGATGGAAAAGCTAGCTTGCTTGCTGTTTTTAGCCTACAGCCAACTGGCAGGCACAAAATGAGGTAATGTAAAACAAACCGAAACTTTCATTACATTTAGCTAATATTCAAAAATGCAGTTGGTTTTCTTTTAAATTAGCCAACAGTGGTCGTTTTCAATGTGATTCTTTGTTTTATCACAAATGGGAAGACAAGAAAATCTCTGCTATTGTAGCCTTGTGAATGTTTATAAAATCGGGGGTCTAGGAACACATGGACCGGAGAGGGTATCATGTTGCCAAAAGGTGCTGCTCTAAAAAATCTGACTCCACCCAAGTGCACATGATAAGTGATGGTGTGTTCAGCAGATAGACCTTAACCCTGCACCCTCCTGAATAAGCCCCAGTACTCATTAATGTAATGTGCACCCACTGAGCACTAGAGTGGGAGTCTGTCCCCTCTGTCACGATTCCAAATGCAGCACAGCAAATCTGGTACTGGCTTTTTTCTGACAATCTGAATTCACATATAATTTAAAACATCATCCTTTAGAACTCTCTCCAAGTTTGATACAAATACTTTTTTCTTCTGCCCTGTAAAAAACTAAATCAGAGGAAAACAAAACTATACTTCATTTTGTGCAGAGGTGAAAAGAAGAAGAGCAGGTCACTCATTCCACCTATTTCCCACCTCCTGACGTCACCTAGCCACCAACAAGTGCATCTCTATCAGGACTGCTAATCAGCGCGGCAGGCTGATCCGGGCCTCACATAGAGACCCATCCTATGTGTCACTACACCCTACAGATGAGATAGGACAGCTAAGCAATTTCAAAAGGAAAGGACTTGTTAAAACCAAGTAGGAACCTATCAGAATGCCTCTATAATGGTATTCGTCACACAGCTCAGAATATTAGAGGCGCAGTCCGGTGTGTTACACACAGTGCACACAATGAGGTGAAGGAAACAAAGAAGAAAGATATTGACGTGACACAGCTCCTGTCAATCAATCACCCAGATTAACACTGACACAGGAGTTCATCATCATTAATAAAGGCAACAGGACACATCGCAGTCTCACTCCTTCCCATCTCCCTCTGAATGGGAAACATAACAGGCATCACAGGAAAGAAGAGAGTTGATTAAAAAAAAGCTGAATACTGATGGAGGGCAGGAGTCACTCCTCCTGCATGTGCAAAATCTCTTCATGTGGAGAGCGGAAGGTTGGGGGGGGGGGGGGTGGCACTGTCTCGCTCTGCCAAAGGCATCTATATTCTAATTGGCACTGAAGTCCCACTACACATCCATAATAGTCCATAGGGGTTAGGGGGTGGCAGGGACAGGGATTGGAAGGCCACAGGCTGCTTCTGGAGTTGGGGGATGTATGTGGGCACTGAGAGGTGGGGGTCCGATTGGGGACAGGGGTTTTGGGAATAGGGTATTCAGAGTCTCATTGACTTCATCTCACTCCCCCATCCCTGGTTCTTCTCAGTCTCCCACCCCCTCCTGTCTGTGGTCCCTCCAGTCCTTGTGCCCCTGTCCTGGGAGTCACAGTGTGACCTTGCTGAGGCGCAGAGACAGGCTGGAGCGTTGCTGGGCGCGGGGGAGTGTGGAGGCGCAGCGACTTCTCAGCTGGACCGGCCTCCCCGCGGTGCCTCGCACGCGCAGCAGGAAGTCAAAATTGGCTGAGGTGTTCATGGCGTAAAAGACGTTAGCATTGTCTGGAATCACCAGCTCTGAAAAAGGAAGTTTTAAAAAAATTACTTTTTCACATTATCATCACAACTCCGAGGCTAAAAAGAGTGTCAGGGAGAATGTTGTACCTCTCTCCTCAGAGATGACCTGCACCAGCTCGTATCCCTCCCCAGGCTCACTCTCCAGGTTGTGTTTGGCCACAGCTCTAGAGATCACTGCTGGAGTCTTATCCTGACTCGTCAACTGGGGACGAAACAACATTTTAATATCAAAATGAAATCAAAATCAGGATGAATCGTCACTTCTGAAACACCTTTAGAATACATTTGTCATAATCTCACATTTTAACATGAGACGTACCAGGATGCTCTTGTAGAGGTTGCCATTGCCCTGCTCCAGACTGACTCTGATGATGCAGGCGTCCTGGGCCTGGGTGTTGTAGGCAGGGGGCAGGGGGGAGGAGGGGGACATGGGTGTCAGGGAGACAGAGCGACGGTGCATGCAGGGTGGCCCGGGGAGAGAGGGAGAGGCCGGGGTCACTGGAACACTGGCTGATGATGAGGTAGTGTCCATGGAGTGGAGAGAAGTACAGGAAGAAGACTCGGACAACTGGAGAAACACAGATGACACACAGTAATTAGCACATATACAACCTTCATATTGCCAACCTTTTGGATAGAATTATAACTTTATTTGCACACATTGGTAAACAAAATACAGAATAGAAAGAAAATAAAACAATAGGGCTTGTGCAAAACCCCCACCAATTAAATACAACAAAAATGTATCTTAGTGCCATACCTTGTTCTGCTGAGTGTCGGAGGTGTGTATAGGTGTCATGGCCATGCCATCGCTTTCTGAAGGGCTGGAGTCACTAGACGACACACTTACTGAGTCCATGCTCTCCCCAGAGCTGCCAGTAGGGGGCGACCGAGGTGTTTCCCTCAACGGGGAACTCGCTGCCGAGGAGTCTACACCCAGAAACAGTCTGACAGAGAAAAAAGTCAACAAAAAAACATCACAAAACAAAAAGGACCAATACCGGTCATTTAGATCTAATATAAACAATGATTTAATGGAATTCTGTTAAAACATCAATATTATGGCAAAGGCTCCACAACTGATTGTAGAATTCTACACCATTACAATAATGTCTATATTATTCAGGGTAGATTTATTGTAAATCAAAATATAAAGTACAGTATATGTTAGATTTCCTCTAGAGTGTGCTTACAGGCTAAGTCTCTTGACCATACTCTTGCGAGGTTTGGGTGAAGTAGGACTGCTGTCTCCCACTCCTTCAATGTCACAAGACATAGCATAGCTGCAAGAGAAACCGAAAATAATCATGACATCACTGCTACCAGTCTACTTAGCCTGAGAAACAATCAGAAAGAAAGAGAGGATAGCAAGAGCTGGTCTAGTGATATATATATATATATATAGTGTGAATGATTGATGATGCTTGTACCTCTCCTCCTCGCTGTGCTGGGGCTGGCTCTTGAACCAGTGCAGGAAGGCAGCGTCAGCACTCAGACAGTAGCTGTTACACGCAGACTGCAGCAGCTTGATCTGAGCAATCACCTCAAACTCCTGCAAGAGAGAGATCAATGTCAATCATGTCAATTGAGCTGACACTACCAACATTAATGACTTTTCCTAATCACCTAATTAGTGGTTTAGAAACAGGTTGAAAATGACACTCACCCTCCGCCTCTTCTCAAAGTTGATGAGCCCACCCTGCAGAAGACACAGAGGACACTGAAAGACTGAACTCTCATCCCACGCTGGGCTGGCTAGACAAACAGTAGTGGACTTCTCCAAAAACTGCCAAACTAATTCCTCACATACTCATGGAAACTCATGCTCTAGTTGCAAACAGTAGTCACAACATACAAGTCTCTACAACCAGAGTCTCTACAACCAAACAGAAGGAGTGAGTAGGATGATAGTAAGGCTCACCTCTACTAGGTCTGGTAGAGCAGTATCTAGCATGGTCAGGTCTGTCAGGAAGGTGCCCAGGTAAGGTATCGTCCCCTGCATGGCACCCTGGGAGGAGAGACAAGCATAGGTTAAAACATACCAATCAGCAGGCACAGCTAAGCTACTCACTTTTACCCTCTTCCTGAAACGGAAACAAACAGGGCCGCAAACACATAGTGGCTTGTAGCTCGCTCCACCGCTCACCATTTCCTTCTGCAGCTGGAGTCGTTTGTGAATGCGTTTCTGGTGCTCCTTAGCACAGCCTTCCAGATTGGCAAACTTAGAGGTGCCCTCCTGTAGGGGGAAAGAGTAGATTGGGTAAATATCAAATCACTACTAAAATCAATCAATTCATCATCAATTAACCACTTCCTCAACATCCACAATGTCTGGTATGCAGGCATTCCCAGAGCAGTCTCACCCTCATCAGCAGCTCTCGGCTGGTCAGGTAGTTGTTGTGATCTGAGAAGATGTCTGATAGTTCCTCGAACGTAGAGATGCCGTCTCTGTGGAAATGACAGAGAAAGGTTAGAACTAAATTGGGAATGCATAAGAACTCTATCACATGAGTTGTGAATGACTGATCAGTTCATATGCATTCAGCTTGTGAAAGACCCACTTGTGCACGCAGGACCAGGCCCTCTTCAGTCTGTAGAGTGGGTTGGACTGCAGTGCAGATACGATGGCGTGCAACGAGGAGAAGTTCTTACGCATGCGACACTCCTGAGCGACGTCTATCCAGCGCTGGATGACCCGTGCCCTGAGGTGCGGGCGGATCTGGCGTCGGTGCAGTATGGTGCTGACCACACATGCTGCCACAGCATTGAACTGGGTGATTGTGGCACGGATGGTGGAAGCACTGTGCTTGTTTTGCTTCTTATCCCTCTGGGACCAGATGGAACCCAGGCAGTGGTGAGGAACCACCTTCTTGAACAACAACTGGAAACAGACAAACAATGATACTATTAGTATTCAAACTTTTAAAGTAACTGTCCAGTGAAAATATTACTTTAAAAAAGTTAATATTCTGTTAACGCATACCAAAATATTGTTGTTGACTTGTCCTATATCGTATGTGGCCAAAGCATAAATTGGCAACAAAAAAAAACTCACCTCAAAAACTTGTATCATAAAAATGCTTGCTATTTCCTCATAGAACATGAAGTCATGTTGGCTCATTGGCTGAGCTGGCCAAATCAGCGGTCTACTCGCATTAATATTTTGTTGGGGTCCGCACACACCATCACAACACAGAAAAGCTGATTTATAACCTACTTAATTATCATTTTTAAAAAGGAAAACTACTTCACTCGTATTATAATTATTTATAGGTCGTATTTCATAGAAATATGGTAATACTGGACAGTTACTTTAAAATGTATATTTATCCTATATTGTTCAAATACATTGGAAACCCATACTCCCACCCAGCCTCCCTCAGCCTCTCTTACCGCATCCATATAGGTTAGCTGCTCGGCCACCAAATCTGCATCAAATGACAGGAAATCTTCCTGGACCTCGATCTCCACTTCCTCATCCTCACCCAGGCAGAAGGAGCTGTTTCCATGGAAACCGCCGGAGAAACCTACCAAGAGGAGAAATTATCAGATTAATGATTTCCTTCATGATGGCAGGGCTGCCAACTTTTGAAGATAGGAGATCGCACTCCAAGCTTAAGTGAATGTCATTGGCTCCAACCCCTAGCCTGGGTTAAAGTTCATTTCCACATATTTTCATATGGCTTAGGCCCATGACCAGGGTGGAATTATTTTTTTTATTATTCAAGATTCTCTTAGTTTGAAAAAAAGCTAAACAAAATCAAATCATTGTCACATGCACCAAATACAACAGGTGTAGAACTTACTGGCAAAGTACTTAACCAACCGTGCAGTTAAGAAACATAAGAGTTAAGAAAAGATTTACTAAATAAAGAAAGAAAAGTAACAAAATAACAAGGCTGTATTATATATATATATATATATATATATATATATATATATATATATATATACACACAGGGGGTACCGAGTCAATGTGCGGGGGTACAGGTTAGTCGAGGTCATTGACGTAATAAACTCAGCAAAAAAAGAAAACATCCTCTCACTGTCAACTGCGTTTATTTTCAGCAAACTTAACATGTGAAAAATATTTGTATGAACATAAGATTCAACAACTGAGACAAACTGAACAAGTTCCACAGACATGTGACTAACAGAAGTGGAATAATGTGTCTCTGAACAAAGGGTGGGTCAAAATCAAAAGTAACAGTTTTGTGGCCACCAGCTGCATTAAGTATCGCAGTGCATCTCCTCCTCATGGACTGCACCAGATTTGCCAGTTCTTGCTGTGAGATGTTACCCCACTCTTCCACCAAGGCACCTGCAAGTTCCCGGACATTTCTGGGGGGAATGGCCCTAGCCCTCACCCTCCGATCCAACAGGTCCCAGGCGTGCTCAAGGATATTGAGATCCGGGCTCTTCGCTGGCCATGGCAGAACACTGACGTTCCTGTCTTGCAGGAAATCACGCACAGAACGAGCAGTATGGCTGGTGGCATTGCAATGCTGGAGGGTCATGTCAGGATGAGCCTGCAGGACGGGTACCACATGAGGGAGGAGGATGTCTTCCCTGTAACACACAGCGTTGAGATTGCCTGCAATGACAACAAGCTCAGTCCGATGATGCTGTGACACACCGCCCCAGACCATGACGGACACTCCACCTCCAAATCGATCCCGCTCCAGAGTACAGGCCTCGGTGTAGCGCTCCTTCCTTCGACGATAAAAGCGATTGCAACCATCACCCCTGGTGAGACAAAACCGCGACTCATCAGCGAAGAGTCCTTTTTGCCAGTCCTGTCTGGTCCAGTGACGGTGAGTTTGTGCCCATAAGCGACGTTGTTGCCAGTGATGTCTAGTGACGACTTGCCTTACAACAGGCCTCCACCCCTCAGTCCAGCCTCTCTCAGCCTATTGCGGACAGTCTGAGCACTGATGGAGGGATTGTGCGCTCCTGGTGTAACTCAGGCAGTTGTTGTTGCCATCCTGTACCTGTCCCGCAGGTGTGATGTTCGGATATACCGATCCTGTGCAGGTGTTGTTACACGTGGTCTGCCACTGCGAGGACGATCAGTTGTCCGTCCTGTCTCCCTGTAGCGCTGTCTTAGGCGTCTCACAGTACGGACATTGCAATTTATTGCCCTGGCCACATCTGCAGTCCTCATGCCTCCTTGCAGCATGCCTAAGGCAAATTCACACAGATGAGCAGGGACCCTGGGCATCTTTCTTTTGGTGTTTTTCAGAGTCAGTAGAAAGACCTCTTTAGTGTCCTAAGTTTTCATAACTGTGACCTTAATTGCTTAAGCTGTTAGCTGTTAGTGTGTTAATGACCGTTCCACAGGTGCATGTTCATTAATTGTTTATGGGAAACAGTGTTTAAACACTTTACAATGAAGATCTGTGAAGTTATTTGGATTTTTACAAATTATCTTTGAAAGACAGGGTCCTGAAAAAGGGACGTTTATTTTTTGCTGAGTTTATGTACATGTAGGTAGAGGTAAAATTACTATGCATAGATAATAAACAGCGAGTAGCATCAACAAAAAAAAGGGTTGGGGGTCAATGCAAATAGACTGGGTAACCATTTGATTAGCTGTCAAGCAGTCTTATGGCTTGGGAGTAGAAGCTGTTAAGGAGCCTTTTGGACCTAGACTTGGTGCTCTGGTACTGCTTGCCATGCAGTAGCAGAGAGAACAGTCTATGACTAGTGTGGTTGGAGTCTTTGGCAATTTTTAGTGCCTTCCTCTGACACCGCCTGGTATAGAGGTCCTGGATGGCAGGAAGCTTGGCCCCAGTGATGTACTGAGACGTAAGCACTACCCTCTGTAGCGCCTTCAGGTCAGATGTCAAGCAGTTGCCATACCAGGTGCTGATGCAACCAGTCAGGATGCTCTCGATGGTGCAGCTGTAGAACTTTGAGTATCTGAGGACCCATGCCAAATCTTTTCTGTCTCCTGAGGGGGAATAGGGGTTGTCGTGCCCTATTCAAGACTGTCTTGGCGTGTTTGCACCAAGATAGTTTGTTGTTGATGTGACACCAAGGAATTTGAAGCTCTCGACCTTCTCCACTACAGCCCCGTCGATGAGAATGGGGGCATGCTTGGCCCTCCTTTTCCTGTAGTCCATAAATGCACACTCAAAACCCGATGACTTGGTTTGAAGTTACTTTGAGATTATTTGGCCATGAAATTTAGAGTATGCTAGCTAGGTAACATTGAATTACATTAGTTTTTGGTTAGAAAATGCTAATATTGGCCTCCTGAGTGGCGCAGTTGTCTAAGGCACTGCGTCGCAGTGCTAGCGGTGCCCCTAGCTGGCGTCCGGGTTGGATGTCAGTGTGTCACGAAGCAGCGCGGCTTGGTTGGGTTGTGTTTCGGAGGACGCATGGCTCTCGACCTTCGCCTCTCCCGAGTCCGTACGGGAGTTGCAGCGATGAGACAAGACTGTAACTACTACCAATTGGATACCACGAAATTGGGGTGAAAAATAAATAATAAAATAAATGCTAATATTAATGGTTGGCGGCAGTGGCTAACCATAGGATGGATTGCAGTCTCTCCTTGTCCATAAGAAACAAACATGTAAATATGTAATTCACTTGGGTGAACTATCCCTTTAAAATAGGACCGTAGAAAATCCTGCCTAGAAGTAGCACTCCAAGGGGGTTGGCCACCCCTGATCTATGTTTACCAAAAACTGGGGGTTTCAATATATTAATGTGACTTCATTTGATTTCTGCACAGTACCCCACATTCAAGACAAATGTCATGAATATCAATCTTCAGGTGGTTGAGGCTGATTTGCAAAACCTTGCTATCATCTTACTCTACATAGGCAAGATCTTTTCCATGTGTCTACCATCTTGTGCACAATACTAAAATGACAAAACAGAATATTTGAGGCAAGGGGCATCAATATAGCTCATTTTTTAGCCCATTGTAGAGGATGGCAATTGTTCTAATGACTTACAGCAGCTATTGTAAAAGACTAAATAAATTAAAACAGATTAAAATCTCCTGAAGATAAGAGGACATAGCTTAAATCTGCCCCTACACCAAACCCAAATTATCTTTCAATGTATTGTTGTCCCCCCACAACAATCATTTACACATTTGGGTTCACAATTTGTTTGTGCAAAATAATGTTTATAATACATACAAATCAAGTCACCTTACCAAGATTCCTGCTGAACGCTGCCTTTTCGTTGTTACAGCCTAATGAACCTTGTGCTAAATCACTAACGACCAAACAAAGTAAATAATGTAGCATATGGATCTGGGCTCATGCAAGTGGTGGATTTAATCACTATAGTAGGCTGGGCTATATTATCAAAATGTCAAAAGGAAACATTATGCGACACGAGAGACAGAAAATTCACTTGTTGACAATTATGTGTAGAAAACAGCGCTACAATATGCGGTGCTGCTCTTCTGAAAATGTTGTTCACAAACTTTGATCAGCGGAGAACAAACTTGCCTGTCCAGTCTGCGGTGGTGCTCCCATAGAAAAGCTGCTCCACGCTAATCATGAGGGACATTTTTTTTTTTACCAACGCGCATCCAATCGCCTTGGTCCTCGACCCTCACTAAACCAATCACAAGCTTCAATCTGCTGCGGTTCACAATGTGGTGGTAGGAAAATGATGGATCTCCCGGGTTAAGGTGCTGCAGTTACAACGCTTATGATATACAGTTGAAGTCGGAAGTTTACATACATTTAGGTTGGAGTCATAAAAACTGGTTTATCATCAACTCCACACATTTCTTGTTAACAAACAATACTTCTGGCAAGTTGGTTAGGACATCTACTTTGTGCATGACAAATAATTTTTCCAACAATTGTTTAGACAGATTTGATTATTTCACTGATAATTCACTGTATCACAATTCCAGTGGGTCAGAAGTTTACATACACTAAGTTGACTGTGCCTTTAAACAGCTTGGGAAATTCCATAAAATGATGTCATGGCTTTAGAAGCTTCGGATAGGCTAATTGACATAATTTGAGTCAATTGGAGGTGTACCTGTGGATGTATTTCAAGGCCTACCTTCAAACTCAGTGCCTCTGACATCATGGGAAAACCAAAAGAATCAGCCAAGACCTCAGGAAAAAAATTGTAGACTTCCACAAGTCTGGTTCATCCTTGGGAGCAATTTCCAAACGCCTGAAGGTACCACATTCATCTGTACAAACAATAGTACGCAAGTATAAACACCATGGGACCACGCAGCCGTCATACTGCTCAGGAAGGAGACGTGTTCTGTCTCCTAGAGATGAATGTACTTTGGTGAAAAAAGTGCAAATCAATCCCAGAACAGCAGCAAAGGACCTTGTGAAGATGCTGGAGGAAACAGGTACAAAAGTATCTATATCCACAGTAAAACGAGTCCTATATCAACATAACCTGAAAGGCCGCTCGGCAAGGAAGAAGCCACTGCTCCAAAACCACCATAAAAAAGACAGACTACTGTTTGCAACTGCACATGAGGACAAAGATCATCATTTTTGGAGAAATGTCCTCTGGTCTGATGAAACAAAAATAGAACTGTTTGGCCATAATGACCATCGTTATGTTTGGAGGAAAAAGGGGGAGGCTTGCAAGCCAAAGAACACCATCCCAACTGTGAAGCACGGGGGTGGCAGCATTATGTTGTGGGGGTGTTTGACAACAAAGTCAAGGTATTGGAGTCTCCATCACCAGCCCTCAATCCTATGGAAAATTTGTGGGCAGAACTGAAAAAGCGTGTGCGAGCAAGGAGGCCTACAAACCTGACTCAGTTACACCAGCTCTGTCAGGAGGAATGGGCCAAAATTCACCCAACTTATTGTGGGAAGCTTGTGGAAGGCTACCCGAAACGTTTGACCAAAGTTAAACAATTTATAGGCAATGCTACCAAATACTAATTGAGTGTATGTAAACTTCTGACCCACTGGGAATGTGATGAAATAAATAAAAGCTGAAATAAATCATTCTCTCTACTATTATTCTGACATTTCACATTCTTGAAATAAAGTCGTGATCCTAAGACAGGGAATTTTTACAAAGATTAAATGTCAGGAATTGTGAAAAAAAATGGAGTTTAAATGTATTTGTCAAAGGTGTATGTAAACTTCTGACTTCAACTGCAGAATTGCAGGCACAATTGAAAAGTTAACGCACGGAACAGACACTGTATTAATCAAAGAATGAAAGCAGCAGGCCTACTTTTTTCAATGCATGAGAAATAAGGTGTGGAGTGTGAAGAGGGTCAAATGGAGAGAAAGAGATGGAGATAGAAAGAGAGAGAAATGAAGGAGAGGGAGAGACAGATAAAAAGACTAAAGAATTGAGGGAGGATATAGTACTAATTAACTAGATATCTTAGACTGTTCACCCACCCTCGGAGTCTGGATCCAGACTGGCCTCGGCTTGTAGCTGCCCCAGTAGACTCTGGGCTCTACGAATGGGCTCTGATCCAGGCAGGGCCCTCTGTAGATAGACCATGACTCTGTGGAGGCAGGGGTAAGATGGAGGCTCCTGGAAGTCCTCTGGACACTGGTCCAGCCAGACTCGAAGGATGGAGGCCAGGGCACTGAGGGTGAGGAGGGAAGGGGGGCAGAGATAAAATCAAGAAGCCTGCTGGGAGCAAGCTGCTGCTGACAGAGGGAAAGGTACACAGTATCAACCCAGCAACAACTCAGCTTGAATCCATATGGAAAGCAAGCAAAGACAGACAGACTAAGAAAGTAGGAGATGTTGAGAAATCTTACGTTCGAACGGCTCCTTTGGTTTCAGAGGGTCTACATCGCTCCATCTGTCCTTCACTATCCTCTGGAATTCCATATCTGAGAAAAAGAACAAGAGAAAATAACATTTCAGCACCAATGTCTACCATCAGTCTGTAAAAGAAGTGAGACCAATAGGTTTCCTTAGCCTTTCAATGTAGAGTGGCAGTCAAAGTGTGTCACAGCCCAACACTTAAACATAAAATTCACCTCGTAAAAATCATGTTGATTAGCTAAATTATTTGAACCAGGTCTTATAGCACTATGGCTGGGAGAAAAGCCTGAACACACTTGGGCCCACCAGGACCAGGAGTTGCCAGCCTCTGCTGTACACTACAGCCCCCAGACCCAGACTTACTTGTCCAACAGCAGCTGCAGCACGGTGTGTGTGCTGGCGAAGGCGCGGTACGTGGACAGGAAGATGCTGGTGTAAGTGAGGTCATTGTCCCCGAACGCCGTCAGCAGGGTCTCCACCAGCCGTTCCAGCGTTCCCGCCCGGATACTCCGGATCTTACAGGTTTCCAGCTGGCTCACTGTGTGGCCAGGGGGCAGCCGGTCCCCCTCCGCCTGTGACCAGACAAGATTGAAAGAACCAGGGATATTAGAACGATGAGAACGGGGGAGAGAAATGGAGGGAGAGACAGAGAGGTGTTGAGACAAAGGCACACTATATTTAATTCTTAAGCAGATGTGTCCGAGTATTGTGTCTGCTGGGAGAAGAATTAGAAGAGAGGAGAGAGATATTTGGTGCTGCTAGCACACTAAAACAGGAAACTCTCCAATCTGCTTCTAATCACGGAGTGGAGCACCCCTCCTCCACCCTGTCCTCTGGCTAAGGGAGGGAGGCAAAGAGGACAGCAAACTCAGTCCAACTCCAACACACAGTAGCTCTCCACTCTCAAAGTCAATACTGGTCTCTGGTAAAAATCTCACCACAAATGTACTGACTGTCAAGTACCAAACATATACATTCACATTGTATAGCATTTCTTCAGATGGCACTCTATGGGCAGTGCCACAACAGTAAACAATGCACCAGTGTGGCACTGTGGCTCACTGTTTACATTATCTTGCTTTCCCACTAAAGAAATTAAGGGATTACAATCACCAACAACCACAAAGAGACAATCAACAGAACAGACAATGGTCTTGTTTTCACTAGCTTACTCATACATTCACATATACAGAACTCCCACTCAGAGGCTACAATAAACAAGCACTCCAAATGTATACTGCCATATAATAATGTGGGGTAGTTGTTCTCATCCATATGCTTTGCTTTTACAGGATGTAACATGCAGGGAAAGAAGAATTATGGTAGCAGTTGGGTCGTTCCACTTCAAAAAGCACAAGAAAGACAATTTCAACACCCACCATCTCAGATTGTTCTGAAATCGTTTCGGTTGTTAGAAACAGATATGATTAGCATTCCTGCAAAATAATTTTTTTTAAATATAATTTGTTCCCTGAGAAATTATGCTGATTGATTGCACACAAATTGACCATTTTAATTTCTAGGATTCATATAATATTCAATATTCAACAATTATAGTACCCAACATCCTATTTGGACCTAACTTTTTTCTAACAATGTGTAAGACATGAGGACTCCAAAGAAGTGGTCAATAACTATCCACGGACACACCAACAACGAGTATATTGGATCAATTCTCTATGTTTGACAAGTAGTATGCTGCTGCAGCTCAGAGTATTGTTCCTTAATCCTATGTCATAATTTCTCAGTGAATTTGGTGATGGTTTCTTTCCCCTGTTCAGAGAAATTAGTAATTGAAGTTGTTGGGTGTATGTCCCATCCTACATCCTGATAATACCAGGTTCTGACCACTAGATGGTGCTGTTCCTGCTATTAGATTTTTTTTTAAAGAATCTCCCCATTGTTAAAGGGATAGTTCACCCAAATCACAACACATTATATATATATATATATATATATACCTGGCCCATAGACTGCTTACAGGGTAAGAAAACATATATATATATATATATGTTTTCTTACCCTGTAAGCAGTCTATGGGCCAGGTATGACAGCAACCCATGCTTTGGTTTTGTTTACCTGGCCACAATTTCAAATGCTTTTTGGCATTTGTGGCACAAATCCAATGCAGGCCAATGGTAACTATATTAACATTTCCCCACTTCATATCCCAAAAAATCTATAATTAATATCCTTGAGTTACACAATCAATTGCTAGATACTTTAATCACAAATTTGTCTGAACAGGTGGGGGGGACAAGTTCACTGAGAATACATTACATAGGATGAAAAAAACCAATACTCTGAGCTCCATACTAGTTGTCAAACAGAGAACTGATACTATATACTGGTTGTTGGGGTGAGATTGGTGTGGGGTGTTGGGAGTCCGTGGATGGCTTTTGACCACTTCTTTGGATTCCTCATGTCTTAGTCATTGTTAGAAAAAGGTTTGGTCCAAATCAGATGTTAGGTACTATAATTATTGAATATTACATTAATCCTATAAATTAAAATGGACAATTTAGGTGCAATCAATTAGCTTAAATTTATCAGAGATCAAATTATATTTCAACAAAATAATGTTTCCAGAATGCTTATCTTATCGATTTCGAACTACAGAAACAATTTCTGAATAATCAGATGGTGGGTGTCAAGGCTTGCTGAAATAACATGGAATGACCTAATTAGAACCAGACAGAGATAATTAGAGGACGCAACATTGCACCTGTCTCATTGTGGCATCTGTGCGAGCATGGGCAGTGCCATTGTGGCCATCTCCATTTTGAAGTAGTACATTTTCTTATTCTGCTACTTCTATGAGTTGGTAAACAAACTGAAAGGGTGCATCCTGCCACCTGGAATGTGCTGTTTGAACAGGTATAAAGCCAAGGTTGGCACTTGACTGCCACCTGCAGTTATGGAATGTGAGTATAATAGACTATAATTCATGAGTATAATTCATTGGCTGATCCCGCTTGACGATATGGATGGAATTTTGTGATTCTTCTTTAACCCATAGGAAGTCCCTCCCAGTTGACTACTTCAAAATTGTAAAAGTACTCAATGGCGCTACCAGTGCTAAAACAGGATTTGGGGCACTAGAGTACTCTCACTCTATGAAACAGGCAAATCAGGAAATCAAATGACTTTGACAAACAGTTGAGTAGGCTATTTGTGTAAAAGTTTTTATATGGACTGCGCAGGGTGTTGGCAAAATTGGGAGAATTCAACAGTTTAAAAGTTAAAACGCCCTGTGATTGCAAATTGACATGCATATCTTATAATGAAACAGACAACTTCTATCCACAAAACTATTTATTGTACCCCTCTCCTTTCACAAAGAACTATAGACTTATATAATTGCAAAGTGATTCAATCTGTCCAACGTTGCCATGTTAACTAGTGATTATATCATAAATTCTCCAATGGAAAGATTCAATCTGTCTATAGATATAATGTATTGATCAGGGTTATTGTTTGAGCCTGATAAAGTCTCTCACAGGTTCTCAAGTTTGCGTGTTTTCAACCAGTGTGTTGTAGTGAAAGAGCAGAGTGGTCCACTCACCCCCAGCCATCTTGCTCCCTTGTTGGCAGCCTGCTGGATCTGGACCCTCTTCAGTGTCACGTTATATATTGCTCCCTCCTCCACTTCCTCCCCCCAGTCCTGCACCGAGCTCTGTGGGAGAGACATATTGAGCTGTTGACACACAGACAAACCATCCTCTAGAACACAGGACCACAACAAAGCTGAACAAACCAAAACTTAGCAAAATGTATCACATTTAAAAAGAAGTGAAGTGTGTCTAGAAACAAAAGAGGAGTACTTTTGTTATGACTCAAGGACACCGAGAAAGAGATAGAGAATGAAACCCATACTGAGCAGAGTGCCACTGAGTAGGAGAGACTGTCTCCCTCACCCCCATACCTTTCACCCTCTCTGAGAGCTAAGGTCAGAGCTGGAGAGGGCCACTGGAGCGCAGGAGATGAGAGCTAAAGCTGAGAACTGTCTGTAGACTAAAGACAATAAAAGATCCCCGGCCTGTCTGAGACTGGCTCAACCTGAAACCTCTCCCAGAGCCTGGAACTGGTGGAAATACAGTACATGTACCGCTCACTGCCACACACACACACACACACACACACACACACACACACACACACACACACACACACACACACACACACACACACACACACACACACACACACACACACACACACACACACACACACACACAATGTAGTCTACTCTCTGGCTCTGAATCCATATTGGCGACATATTGCCTCTCAGCTATGCAGAGCACACACACAGAACTGCAGTTCACTCAAATCAAACATCTGCCCAGTCAAGCAGGAAGGCAGCCGCATGCAGTGTAACGGTGACCAGAGCTAATTTCAATCCCATAAAGAGGAGCTGTTTAGAGGACAGAAGCACTCCAGCAAGTCCAAACTCTCACTTTCCACCGCTGCCATAACAGGACAATGGCAAAGTCCACTCCCTCCCTAGACAGAGTGGTGGCAGCTAGAGTCAAAGGTTACAGCTGGCCGTTAACAGGCTTAAAACGCCAGCTCTTAAGGCCAGTGGAACTTAGCCCGGAACTGTTGTGGGTGGATGTTTGGGTTCTAACAAAAACACAGCACAGAGGGCCATGCAGGGAACCCACCCCAAACAATCACAGTCAGGCACTGATAAACAGTGTGTGGTGGCAATGGGCTCTGGTGTAGAGAGAGAAAGAAGGCCACAGAGGAGTAACCGAGTCCAGGAGATAAAACAGGCCAGAAGGTCTGTATTTTCCATCCGTTTCCTGTACAGTGCTGCCTCTCTGCCTGCGAGATAAATACTTCACTCAGTGAGTTATGCAGTCCAGTCCACTCCAAAACAATAGCAGGAGGTATTTCTGCTCTGTGGCCCAGCCTGCTGAGTCCACAGTCTGCACAGAGCCTGCTCTTTGTGCCAGGCATAAATGTTTTTCAAACTGGGGTTTAAAGGCCTGCCTGCTTTGTGGACCAAGTTGGGGCATATGGTGTACCAAAAGCACCGGGCGGGAGTTATAAAAAGAGAGATCAAACAAGTTATTCTCTCACAGGGGACATTTTAGCCTCTAAAAAGGACCCAGCTCAGTGTGTCATCTAATAGGCCTATAATACAAAAGCTGAGATAAACATGGTTGTGAAAAGGAATGAGTTTAGAGACTACATGGCATATAAATGACCCCAGGATATAAACAGAAGATGGCTTGTTTACTAACTCCAATTTCATAATTGTTGGACAGGCTTCAGTTTGGAAGGATGCTCCAATTCAGCGGAGAAGGATCCCGACTACAGAATTGACTATTTGCTCGGGAAAATAACAGTAGTCTGTCTCCGACCCGCTTCTGCTGACATCACAGAACACATCACAGTCTTGAGCCAAGTGAAAACAATACGCTCAAGATAACAACAACGGTGTCAAGTCTTTGGGCTGATCCGTAGGCTTTGTGCTTGCTCCAGACGCAGCTGCAGGGACCCGTGAAAGGAGCTCACGCCCCAGGGCCAAGGCAATTGTTCTACCATTTCACTCTCGGCTCAGAGACAAAAGTTTTTCATTTCTATGGGGAAAAACGAATGGCATCATATTTATTCGGACACTAGTTACATTTCCATAGCGCGGCCGCGTCTTTACGCAAAACGTTTACGCGCAGGCGATACAGACCATTTAAAGTGCACCACGAGAGCGTTGAGGGAGAAAAAACAATTCAAACTCAATGTTCAAATTCATCCCCCGCCGCCCCCCCTTTCTTTCCTTTATCCGCTACTTTCCCAAGCATACCCCCTCCCTCTCCAGCCGCTCTGAAAGCTGACTCTCAAACCACAAAAGCAACAGTCTGCAGCACGGAAACAGTGGAACTTTTTTTTACCATCTTAGCTTTCCAGGCGAATCTCATGGTCAGCGCTTCTCTCATGATCCGGGGACTGCATCAGAACACGGTATAAACAGTCAACCCAGGCAATAAATGTTTCCAGTCCCCAGCGACATACGGTGCTGTCCTGCTCTGTAAAATATTTTCTTCACTACACAATCCGTCACAGCTCTCTTGTCTGTGTTGTCCCCCTCTCTCAAATCCTCCTCCTCTCTTTCAATCTCCCCTCTTCCCCAGTCCTCTGTTGAATGGCTGAGCTCCGCCCACTGCACTCGCGGTCCTCCCAATAACCCCTCCCGTTACCATTTTCTTTAGATTTTTCATTTTCAGGGAGAACATTATGTGAAAGATACAATCTGACAGTAAATTTAAGATAGTATTTTAGTGCCCGTCGAGATTTTCGTTGATATTACGCATGCATGCTTGTGTGTAAAGCTTAAAGGGTCAATCTGAAGTTCCTTCATCCATTTTTGGACTTTCATTAATAATATATACATATTGATTATTGAAGAATATCATTTATAATTGCCTCATGAGCTTAGTTCAACTGTCAAACCCCATCAGAACCCCAAATATAAGCTTGTTTTACTCCAGTGTTTGTAAACATTGTAAATAAACACTACATACCCCCAAAACATGCTTGAAACTATAATGTTTATATCTTGGATGGTCAGTCCTAGCTCTGTCCATGAATTTGAGTGGTTACATTTCTCCAAGCCCACCCTTTAGCTTTTAACCAAAACAGAGGCGGGGTAACGGTTTGTTATTGTTTCAACTAAGGATTGGCCCTTTAAGCCAGATAGTCCTTGTTCCAGTGAGACAATACAAGAAGGCTGGAGTTGCAGTCACGACTGTGTATTGTTTATGTGAATAGGGTATGTGTGTGAGAATAGTCAACAACTGTTCCACTGTTTATGTATTTGTACACATAGTCAACCACCAGTGGTGTAAAGTACTTAAGTAAAAACACTTTAAAGTGCTACTTAAGTAGTTTTTTGGGATATCTGTACTCTACTATTTCTATTTTTGACAATTTTTACTTTTACTCCACTACATTCCTAAAGAAAATAATGTACTTTTTACTCCATACATTTTCCCAGACAATCAAAAGTACTCGTTACATTTTGAACGCTTAGCAGGACAGAAAAATGGTCCAATTCATGCACTTATCAAGAGAACATCCCTGGTCATCCCTACTGCCTCTGATCTGGAGGACTCACTAAACAGAGAACATCCCTGGTCATCCCTACTGCCTCTGATCTGGAGGACTCACTAAACAGAGAACATCCCTGGTCATCCCCTGCCTCTGATCTGGCGGACTCACTAAACACAAATGCTTTGTTTGTAAATTATGTCTGAGTGTCGGAGTGGGCCCTTGGCTATTCATAAATTGTCAAAAATAATAATAATTTGAAATGATTCATACTTTTTACTTTGACTTTTGATACTTAAGTATATTTTAGCAATTACATTTACTTTTGATACTTAAGTATATTTAAAACCAAATACTTTTAGACTTTTACTTTAGTATTTTACTGGGTGACTTTCACTTTTACTTGAGTCATTTTCTATTAAGGTATCTTTAATTTTACTCCAGTATGACAAGTGAGTACTTTTTCCACCACTGTCAACCACTTACTTGAGTCAGTGGAGAGATAGAAATCAGCAGGTGATCAAACATTTAGAGAGTTATTACGAAGCCATTAGGATGATCAATAACAGTATGTCTCATGTAATAACTTCAGCCACCAAGGCCCACACAATGCACTGTGAGTCATGTACTGCACCAGTAGGACTAGACTTCCAGTGGACAATGGGAGCCCTCTGTAGGAGAGTAGGCTGGCCATGCCGTGACCCGTGTCCTCTGACTCTCATACACTGGCCAATGTAACACACAACGTCACACAGCATCACACCAAACGTCACACACAGTGTCAGTCGGTGCCCACAGACGTACAGGCCAGCCATGGTGTCACTGCTCCCCAAACAGCCCAGTCCAGGTTGGCTGCAGGCCGGGCCAGAGGCCAGAGGCTGCCTGCCTGGAGGGCCAGGGGTCCAGGGAAGCCCTGTGTAGCCTGGCTGGAGGCCAGTTCCCAGGCTGGCTTGCCCCACCATCCACATCAGTCTCCAGGGCTCTGGGAAGCATCGACAGGCAGTGGGAAAGGTGGTGACCCCTGGCTCTCCCCCGGGGACTGTTGTGCTGCTCTCAGAGGTGAGTGATGTCATCCTTCTGTGCGACAATACTCCTTCTGACAAATGTGACAGGCACAGCTCAACTCTACTGGACCAATGAGCACACATCTCCCATTTCACAAGGAGTTGGTTTGGGATGCAGAGAGAGAGGGCTAAGATCTTTGGTGCAATCTACGGAGTTTGGCGCTGCACTGTTCAGATTAAATAAGAGACTGTTTGTATTGGCACAGCTGCTGGGGATAATAAATAAAGCCATATATCTGGTTGATTTACAGTACTAAGATCCTACTGCTGCTCCAACAGATCTTATAGTCTGGAGCAAGTCTCTATGAAAAAGGAGGTTTGTTTGTCTGGGGGGCCGGAGAAGGGGTGCTGTTCATCCTGAGATCTGGGATAAAATATATCTCCAATATCACAGCACAGACTGGGGGACTGCACAGAAGGGTCAGCTCTCCCCCTGGCTGGACCCTTGGACCCCCGGCCGCCAGCCTTCCCTCTGGGGGACCCCTGTCTACCCCCCTCCCCCCATCCTCCCCTCTGTCTCAAGGAAACCAGGACAGGGAGCTGCAGCGCGGAGTGGAGCCGGACAAAAACAGGAGGAGCACGGTGCTGTTGTTGCACCACTGTGGGGAAAAAGGCACATTCCAGGAAATCTCCCACTTCCTGCCTGCAGCCTCCTGACTCCACAGAGCCTGCTGTCCTCATACATGACGGGTGGGGCTGGCAGGGTTAGAGCCATAAAACACTACTACTGCTACAGAGGGACTGGAGAGGAGAGGAGAGGAGAGGAGAGGAGAGGAGAGGAGAGGAGAGGAGAGGAGAGGAGAGGAGAGGAGAGGAGAGGACAGGACAGGACAGGACGGGACGGGACAGGATGGGAGAGGATAGGACGGGAGAGGACAGGAGAGGACAGGACAGGACAGGAGAGGACAGGAGATGATAAAATAAAAGTAGAGGGACCATAAAACTCTACATCAAGGGGACAGGATTGCATCAGAACACTCACTTACAGAGAGAAGAGAAGAGAAGAGAGGAGACACTCAGGACAGCACTATAGGGATCTAACTATCCATCTCAGAGCCAAGAGGGTTTTGCAGATCAGACAGCCAGACCGTTCAGGATGGTTTGAAGCTGCTCTGTTTAAGTGAAGAGGATCAAGAGGTCATTGTCAGGGAAAGTGTACTGTACTGTTTAGTGGGTGTTGTCAGAGCTGTGTGTGCGTGCGTGTGAGCGCATGTGCTCGTGTCATAAAGAGTTCACAGCAAGGTCAGGAGCTCATAGAGAAGCCATTTAAGCCAGAAGAGATCTAGCAAAAACAATAACAGAGTCATTAGTGGAATTCAGAGGGAACTTAGGAATAATTATTAGATTTTGTACATCAAGCTGGATGGAAATTTTAAGTTGAACCTTTATTTAACTAGGCAAGTCAGTTAAGAACACATTCTTATTTACAATGATGGCCTTTCATTAGCCTGATATGAGCAAAAAATAAGATTCATCCTCACTATTAAAGTATTGGCAGCTGTAAGACCCAGAGACTCCAGTGGAAACTCTGTCATTGCATCATTGCATAACAAGCAGTACTAGGAAGGTCCTGTCAGCATCCAATGCCAGTATGTCTGTCTGTCTGTGAGCCACAGGGAGGGATCCCTTCCCCGAAGCCTCTACTCCCACTACTACTGTCACTATTGTGACTACGTTATGTCAGGTACACTTTGTGCCTGTGTGTGGGTGGGCCATGTGTCCTGCTATATGTGTCTGTGTGTAATTTACACTGTCTGCGCATGCAGATCAGTGTGCCTGTGTGCCTGTGTTTTTACCACACTATCCAGTAGGGAGTGGTATATATGTAAGATGGTGAATTTATCCAGAATCAGCGCTGGGTTTGCCAATGCAACGTGCAGGAGTCACAACTCCAGAGGAGTTGGTTGTTTTTATGACTTTATGATCTTCTATACCTTTGTAAAACCTAAAAGCTGAGCAATCAAAGTTAAAGGTGCAAAATGCAGAAATTGCTCCGCCATTTCCTGGTTGCTAAAATCCGAATAGTTCGCCTAATTTCAGTTTTTGTGACAAAACAAGCATTGCATAGTGTAGAGAATCATTGTACCATCTAAACTGCTGTGAAATATATTTTCTATATTTTCTATCAGTCTATCACAGTGCCATCCGTTTTGTCACCAAAGCCCCTTATACCACCCACCACTGCGACCTGTATGCTCTAGTTGGCTGGCCCTCGCTACATATTCGTCGCCAGACCCACTGGCTCCAGGTCATCTATAAGTCTATGCTAGGTAAAGCTCAGCCTTATCTCAGCTCACTGGTCACGATAACAACACCCACCCGTAGCACGCGCTCCAGCAGGTATATCTCACTGGTCACGATAACAACACCCACCCGTAGCACGCGCTCCAGCAGGTATATCTCACTGGTCACGATAACAACACCCACTCGTAGCACGCGCTCCAGCAGGTATATCTCACTGGTCACGATAACAACACCCACCCGTAGCACGCGCTCCAGCAGGTATATCTCACTGGTCACGATAACAACACCCACTCGTAGCACGCGCTCCAGCAGGTATATCTCACTGGTCACGATAACAACACCCACTCGTAGCACGCGCTCCAGCAGGTATATCTCACTGGTCACGATGACAACACCCACTCGTAGCACGCGCTCCAGCAGGTATATCTCACTGGTCACGATAACAACACCCACTCGTAGCACGCGCTCCAGCAGGTATATCTCACTGGTCACGATAACAACACCCACTCGTAGCACGCGCTCCAGCAGGTATATCTCACTGGTCACGATAACAACACCAACCCGTAGCACGTGCTCCAGCAGGTATATCTCACTGGTCACGATAACAACACCCACTCGTAGCACGCGCTCCAGCAGGTATATCTCACTGGTCACGATAACAACACCCACCCGTAGCACGCGCTCCAGCAGGTATATCTCACTGGTCACGATAACAACACCCACCCGTAGCACGCGCTCCAGCAGGTATATCTCACTGGTCACGATAACAACACCCACTCGTAGCACGCGCTCCAGCAGGTATATCTCACTGGTCACGATAACACCACCCACCCGTAGCACGCGCTCCAGCAGGTATATCTCACTGGTCACGATAACAACACCCACTCGTAGCACGCGCTCCAGCAGGTATATCTCACTGGTCACGATAACAACACCCACTCGTAGCACGCGCTCCAGCAGGTATATCTCACTGGTCACGATAACAACACCCACTCGTAGCACGCGCTCCAGCAGGTATATCTCACTGGTCACGATAACAACACCCACCCGTAGCACGCGCTCCAGCAGGTATATCTCACTGGTCACGATAACAACACCCACTCGTAGCACGCGCTCCAGCAGGTATATCTCACTGGTCACGATAACAACAACCACTCGTAGCACGCGCTCCAGCAGGTATATCTCACTGGTCACGATAACAACACCCACTCGTAGCACGCGCTCCAGCAGGTATATCTCACTGGTCACGATAACAACACCCACTCGTAGCACGCGCTCCAGCAGGTATATCTCACTGGTCACGATAACAACACCCACTCGTAGCACGCGCTCCAGCAGGTATATCTCACTGGTCACGATAACAACACCCACCCGTAGCACGCGCTCCAGCAGGTATATCTCACTGGTCACGATAACAACACCCACTCGTAGCACGCGCTCCAGCAGGTATATCTCACTGGTCACGATAACAACACCCACTCGTAGCACGCGCTCCAGCAGGTATATCTCACTGGTCACCATAACAACACCCACTCGTAGCACGCGCTCCAGCAGGTATATCTCACTGGTCACGATAACAACACCCACTCGTAGCACGCGCTCCAGCAGGTATATCTCACTGGTCACCATAACAACAACCACCCGTAGCACGCGCTCCAGCAGGTATATCTCACTGGTCACGATAACAACACCCACTCGTAGCACGCGCTCCAGCAGGTATATCTCACTGGTCACGATAACAACACCCACCTGTAGCACGCGCTCCAGCAGGTATATCTCACTGGTCACGATAACAACACCCACTCGTAGCACGCGCTCCAGCAGGTATATCTCACTGGTCACGATAACAACACCCACCCGTAGCACGCGCTCCAGCAGGTATATCTCACTGGTCACGATAACAACACCCACTCGTAGCACGCGCTCCAGCAGGTATATCTCACTGGTCACGATAACAACACCCACCCGTAGCACGCGCTCCAGCAGGTATATCTCACTGGTCACGATAACAACACCCACTCGTAGCACGCGCTCCAGCAGGTATATCTCACTGGTCACCATAACAACACCCACTCGTAGCACGCGCTCCAGCAGGTATATCTCACTGGTCACCATAACAACACCCACTCGTAGCACGCGCTCCAGCAGGTATATCTCACTGGTCACGATAACAACACCCACTCGTAGCACGCGCTCCAGCAGGTATATCTCACTGGTCACGATAACAACACCCACTCGTAGCACGCGCTCCAGCAGGTATATCTCACTGGTCACGATAACAACACCCACTCGTAGCACGCGCTCCAGCAGGTATATCTCACTGGTCACCATAACAACACCCACTCGTAGCACGCGCTCCAGCAGGTATATCTCACTGGTCACGATAACAACACCCACTCGTAGCACGCGCTCCAGCAGGTATATCTCACTGGTCACGATAACAACACCCACTCGTAGCACGCGCTCCAGCAGGTATATCTCACTGGTCACGATAACAACACCCACCCGTAGCACGCGCTCCAGCAGGTATATCTCACTGGTCACCATAACAACAACCACCCGTAGCACGCGCTCCAGCAGGTATATCTCACTGGTCACGATAACAACACCCACTCGTAGCACGCGCTCCAGCAGGTATATCTCACTGGTCACGATAACAACACCCACCTGTAGCACGCGCTCCAGCAGGTATATCTCACTGGTCACGATAACAACACCCACTCGTAGCACGCGCTCCAGCAGGTATATCTCACTGGTCACGATAACAACACCCACTCGTAGCACGCGCTCCAGCAGGTATATCTCACTGGTCACCATAACAACACCCACTCGTAGCACGCGCTCCAGCAGGTATATCTCACTGGTCACGATAACAACAACCACCCGTAGCACGCGCTCCAGCAGGTATATCTCACTGGTCACGATAACAACACCCACTCGTAGCACGCGCTCCAGC
This sequence comes from Salvelinus namaycush, assembly GCF_016432855.1. NCBI lineage: Eukaryota > Metazoa > Chordata > Actinopteri > Salmoniformes > Salmonidae > Salvelinus > Salvelinus namaycush. The sequence goes on from NC_052316.1 coordinate 19,193,143, forward strand.
AGGTATATCTCACTGGTCACCATAACAACACCCACTCGTAGCACGCGCTCCAGCAGGTATATCTCACTGGTCACGATAACAACACCCACCCATAGCACGCGCTCCAGCAGGTATATCTCACTGGTCATCCAGTTCTATGCTGCCAATGACTGGAACAAATTGCAAAAATCGTTGAAGCTGGAGACTTATATTTCCTTCACTAACTTTAAACATCAGCTATCTGAGCAGCTAACCGATCGCTGCAGCTGTACATAGCCCATCAGTAAATAGCCCACCCAATCTACCTACCTCATCCCCATAATGTTTTTATTGACTTTTCTGCTCTTTTACACACCAGTATCTCTACTTGCACATCATCATCTGCTCATCTATCACTCCAGTGTTAATTTGCTAAATTGTAATTACTTCGCTACTATGGCCTATTTATTGCCTTACCTCCTCACGCCATTTGCACACACTGTATATAGACTTTCTTTTTTTTCTATTGTGTTATTGACTGTACGCTTGTTTATTCCATGTGTAACTCTGTGTTGTTGTTTGTGTTGCACTGCTTTGCTTTATCTTGGCCAGGTCGAAGTTGTAAATGAGAACTTGTTCTCAACTAGATTACGTGGTTAAATTAAGGTGAAATAAAAATTAAAAAATTAAAAAGGGCACAGTCAGTGCCCACTAACAGGTCAGGAACTGGTCCAACAGATCTTGTGACCTCTCAATCATGCAGATTACAGTTTCCACTCTCTTGCTCATGTTCCTCCTCTCTCTTCAAATCTCTCCTCCATGTTTCTACCCTCTCCTTCGCTCTCTCCTTCATGTTTCTCCACTATTTTCCTATCTTCTTGAGTTGTCCCCCTTTCCCATGTTTCCCCCCTCTTCTCGTCTCCCCCACTCTCCCTGTAGTGCATGTTTCTCGCCTCGCCTTCTTCTCTCCTCCTCTTTCCTCCTCAAAATCAAATCAAATTGTATTTGTCACATGCGCCGAATACAACAGGTGCAGACCTTGCCATGAAATGCTTACTTACAAGCACTTAACCACCAATGCAGTTCAATGAATAGAGTTAAGAAAATATGTACTCAATATAATGTACTAAAATTGAGGCTATTTCCCGGGGGGGGGGGTAAATTTAGACTTGGCGCTCCGGTACCAGCAGAGAGAACAGTCTATGATTTGGGTGACTGGAGTCTGTGATAATTTTTGGGGGCCTTCCTCTGACACCGCCTAGTATATAGGTCCTGGATGGCAAGAAGCTTGGCCCCCCTATAGTCCACGATCAGCCCCTTTGTCTTTCTCACGTTGAGGGAGAGGTTGTTGTCCTGGCACCACACTGCCAGGTCTCTGACCTCCTCCCTATAGGCTGTCTCATCATTGTCGGTGATCAGGCCTACCACTGTTGAGTCAGCAAACTTAATGATGGTGTTGGAGTCGTGCTTGGCCACGCAGTCGTGGGTGAACAGGGAGTACAGGAGGGGACGAAGCACGCACCCCTGAGGGGCCCCTGTGTTGAGGATCAGCGTGGCAGATGTGTTGTTGACTACCCTTACCACCTGGGGGCGGCCCGTCAGGAAGTCCAGGATCCAGTTGGAGAGGGAGGTGTTTAGTCCCAGGGTCCTTAGCTTAGTGATGAGCTTTGTGGGCACTATGGTGTTGAACACTGAGCTGTAGTCAATTAACAACATTCCTTTTGTCCAGGTGGGAAAGGGCAGTGTGGAGTGCAATTGAGATTGTGTCATCTGTGGATCTGTTGGGGCGGTATGCGAATTGGAGTGGGTCTAGGGTTTCCGGCATGATGGTGTTGATGTGTGCCATGACCAGCCTTTCAAAGCACTTAATGGCTACTGACGTGAGTGCTATTTAGGCAGGTTACCTTCGCTTTCTTGGGCGCAGGGACTATGGTGGTCTGTTTGAAGCATGTAGGTATTACAGACTCGGTCAGGGAGAGGTCTCTGATCCATTGTTACCCTGTGAGGCCCTGTGTGAGGCTCTATCAGTGGCCTCCTGGCCCCATTAGCATAGTGATTCATACAGCCGGCCAGACTCCAGAGGAATGACATCATCACCACTGCCAGTAAACCCCACTAAGACACTGAGAGCCCCTCCCCTCCCTCTGGATGGCCACCAGCTGGGGCTGCAGTGTCTTACAGAGGTCTTTGGGAGCACAGACAACATTACACCATGGCTTATACAGACTGATCCTACAAATGCCTCAGAGAAGAGTAAGATGAAATTGCTCCTAGATACTGAGGTCAGTTTTACATTTCCCCCCACCTAAGCTGATCCTAGATATGTGCCTAAAGGCAACTTATAGGCCTATCCAAAGCTTTCCGAGAGGCAATATTACAGGCTGATCCGAAGTGTTCCACAGTGTTCATCTGGGGTCAATAGGCTTGAGCCGCCCTCGGCACCAAAACAAGGATAATCCTCAGTTCTAGGCTGTGTATTATGATGACTCACACTGTACTGCCATGTCTTATAGACATTACGGTAACTTGGGGTATCCCCGGTAGCCCTCCATCCCCACCCCTGACCCCCTGCCTATAAGCCCTAATTAAGACGTGTGGGTCTGCCTGTCTGGCCTCCTGTTACAGTCAGAGCCATCTGTTTCTCACAGCTACTGTAGCACTACAATTCTGCTGAGATGAACACCCACAGATGCATAGAACCACTGACTCTGTTCTATATTGAAAACCTAGAAATGGACACACTAGATCTGCAAACATTTTATGGCCTGAGGGTTCAGACTACAAGTGGGTGAGATGCTGACATGCCAGATTGCACTAGTGCTGACCATTCATATTAATAACTGTCCTGAGTACACCACCCTGCACTGCCCACTTGTACATCGGCCCCCTCTCTACCCTCTCCTACACACACACACACACACACACACACACACACACACACACACACACACACACACACACACACACACACACACACACACACACACTCTCTGCCTGCTCAGGCAGAACACGCAGTAAGCTGGGACACATGACTGGGATCAGGCTGGGGTGTTGTGGGGAGAGGAGGGGGCTCACATTGTTTACCGCAGTCCTCTTGCACAAGCTGCCAGTGGCTGGGGTTTTTCGTGGTGTGCAGTCCAGGTTTTGTGTGCATCTGCATGATTTAGTGCATCTATTTGACTTAAAAAGGTTAGTGTGCTTACACAGCCTACAGCCACTGTACCACTATCATCCGCAGCCTAAAGCCCATCCAAATGTGTGTGATCAACACCGACCCCCCCCTCACACATGCACACACAGCTGCTACAGTATCAAAACCACTCAGAATTGAGTTACCCAGTAGGGGGGCACCATATTGCCGTGTGCCCCTATGGTCTGATGAGTTTCTGCCCCAGTTGAGTGATCTGACCCTCTGGTGTGATGTGTGATGCCCAGGCCTGGATTGGAGGATGACAGGGACAATAGCCTGACTATTGACTCTTCACAACTTCTCTATGCCCCAATTAATCCAGGACCCATAATACAGTATGAACCATGGAGCAGCTAGCTAGACTTGCAAGATGCTACCCAAGAGTGTGAAATTAATAGGATGCCAACAAAGAGGTGTACTTTGAAGAAAATACTGCAATATATCAAATCAAAGTGTATTTGTCACGTGCGCCGAATACAACGGGTGAAATGCTTACTTACAAGCCCTAACCAACAGTGCAATTTTTAAGTAAAAAATAGGTATTAGGAAGTAAAGAAATAAAAACAGTAAAAAGACAGTGAAAAATAACAGTAGCGAGGCTATATACAGTAGTGAGGCTATATACAGTAGTGAGGCTATATACAGTAGCGAGGCTATATACAGTAGTGAGGCTATATACAGTAGCGAGGCTATATACAGTAGCGAGGATGTAACAGTAGAGGAGGTTAAATACAGTAGCGAGGCTATATACAGTAGCGAGGCTATAACAGTAGCGAGGCTATATACAATAGCGAGGATATATACAGGCACCGGTTAGTCAGGCTAATTGAGGTAATATGTACATGTAGGTATAGTTAAAGTGACTATGCATATATGATAAACAGAGAGTAGCAGCAGCGTGGGGGACGACGACACACACAATGCAAATAGTCCGGGTAGCCATTTGATTACCTGTTCAGGAGCCTTTTGGCTTGGGGGTAAAAGCTGTTGAAAAGCCTTTTGGTCCTAGACTTGACACTCCGGTACCACTTGCCATGCGGTAGCAGAGAGAACAGTCTATGACTGAGGTGACAGGAGTCTTTGACAATTCTTAGGGCCTTCCTCTGACACCGCTTAGTGTAGAGGTCCTGGATGGCAGGCACTTGCATTTCCTTGATTCCTCATTTCCTCTCTCCTTGTCTTCTTTTCAAAAACCCATTGGAGGAGAAGGTCGGAGGGGAGGGACCTCCTTTTTAGATTCTCCCATAGGATGCACCCTAAATGGCCCCCTATTCCCTATGAAGTGCACCACTACCCCAAATGGCCCCAGCTTAGCCCCAGTGATGTACTACCCTCTGTAGTGCCTTGCGGTCGGAGGCCGAGCAGTTGCCGTACCAGGCAGTGATGCAACCAGTCAGGATGCTCTCGATTTTGCAGCTGTAGAACCTTTTGAGGATCTGAGGACCCATGCCAAATCTTTTTAGTTTCCTGAGGGGGAATAGGCTTTGTCATGCCTTCTTCACGACTGTCTTGGTATGTTTGGACAATTCTAGTTTGTTGGTGATGTGGACACCAAGGAACTTGAAGCTCTCAACCTGCTCCACTACAGCCCCATCGATGAGAATGGGGGCGTGATCGGTCCTCCTTTTCCTGTAGTCCACAATCATCTCCTTTGTCTTGATTACGTTGAGGGATAGGTTGTTATTCTGGCACCACCTGGCCAGGTCTCTGACCTCCTCCCTATAGGCTGTCTCGTCTGTTGTGTTGTCTGCAAAGTTAATGATGGTGTTGGAGTCGTGCTTGGCCATGCAGACGTGGGTGAACAGGGAGTACAGGAGGGGACTGAGCATGCACCCCTGAGGGGCCCCTGTGTTGAGGATCAGCATGGCAGATGTGTTGCTACCTACCCTTACCACCTGGGTGCGGCTCGTCAGGAAGTCCAGGATCTAGTTGCAGAGGGAGGTGTTTAGTCCCAGGATTCTTAGCTTAGTGATGAGCTTTGTGGCCACTATGGTGTTGAACGCTGAGCTGTAGTCAATGAATAGCATTCTCACGTAGGTGTTCCTTTTGTCCAGGTGGGAAAGGGCAGTGTGGAGTGCAATAGAGATTACATCATCTGTGGATCTGTTTGGGCGGTATGCAAATTGGAGTGGGTCTACGGTTTCTGGGATAATGGTGTTAACGTGAACCATGACCAGTCTTTCAAAGCACTTCATGGCTACAGACGTGAGTGCTACAGGTCTGTTGTCATTTAAGCAGGTTACCTTAGTGTTCTTGGGCACCGGGACTATGGTGGTCTGCTTGAAACATGTTGGTATTACAGACTCAATCAAGGACATTGAAAATGTCAGTGAAGACACCTGCCAGTTGGTCAGCACATGCCTGGAGCACACCTCCTGGTAATCTGTCTGGCCCAGCAGCCTTATGAATGTTGACCTGTTTAAAGGTCTTACTCACGTCAACTACGGAGAGCGTGATCACAAAGTCGTACAGAACAGCTGATGCTCTCATGCATGCCTCAGTGTTGCTTGCCTCGAAGCGAGCGTAGAAGTGATTTAGCTCGTCTGGTAGGCTCGTGTCACTGGGCAGCTCGCGACTGTGCTTCCCTTTGTAGTCTGTAATAGTTTGCAGGCCCTGCCACATAAGACAAGTGTCAGAGCCAGTGTAGTACAATTCAATCTTAGTTCTGTATTGGCGCTTTGCCTGTTTGATGGTTCGTCGGAGGGCATAGCAGGATTTCTTATAAGCTTCCCGCACCTTGAAAGTTAGAGTCCCGCACCTTGAAAGTGGCAGCTCTACCCTTTAGCTCAGTGTGAATGTTGCCTGTAATCCATGGCTTCTGGTTGAGGTATGTACGTACAGTCACCGTGGGGACGACGTCCTCGATGCACTTATTGATAAAGCCAGTGACGGATGTGGTGTACTCCTCAATGCCATTGGAAGAATCCCAAAACATATTCCAGTCTGTGCTAGTAAAACAGTCCTGTAGCTTAGCATCTGCTTCATCTGACCACTTTTTTATAGACCAAGTCACTGGTGCTTCCTGCTTTCATTTTTGCTTGTAAGCAGGAATCAGGAAGATAGAATTATGGACAGATTTGCCAAATTGAGGGCAAGGGAGAGCTTTGTACACATCTGTGTTTGGAGTAAAGGTGATCTAGAATTTATTTTCCCTCTGGTTTGGTTGCGCATTTAACATGCTGATAGAAATGAGGTAAAACGGATTTAAGTTTCCCTGCATTAAAGTCCCTGGCCACTAGGAGCGCCAAGTGGCTGTTGTTTACAAATATGCACAGACCGCACCCCTCGTCTTACCGGAGTGTGCTGTTCTTTCTTGCCGGTGCAGCGTACATCCCACCAGCTGAATATCCATGTCGTCATTCAGCAACAATTCGGTGAAACATAAAATATTACAGTTTTTGATGTCCTGTTGGTAGGATATTCGTGATCGTATATCGTCTAATTTATTGTCCAATGATTGTACGTTGGCAAGTAATACTGATGGTAAAGGCAGATTTCCCATTCGCCGTCGCCGTATCCTTACAAGGCACCCCGCCATGTGTCCTCTGTACCTGCTGTCTCTCTCTTGCCAATGACGGGGATTTCGGCCTTGTCGGGTGTCTGAAGTACATCCTGTACGTCCTGCTTGTTGAAGAAAAGATCTTTGTCTAATCCGAGGTGAGTGATCGCTGTCCTGATATTCAGAAGCCCTTTTTTGCCGTAAAATACGGTGGCAGCAACATTATGTACAAAATAAGTTACAAATAACACGAAAAAAACACATAATATGTCACACCCTGACCTTAGAGATCCTTTTTATGTCTCTATTTGGTTTGGTCAGGGTGTGATTTGGGGTGGGTATTCTATGTTCTTTCGTTCTATTATTTGTATTTCTATGTTTTGGCCGGGTAGGGTTCTCAATCAGGGACAGCTGTCTATCGTTGTCTCTGATTGAGAACCATACTTAGGTAGCCCTTTTTCCCACCTGTCTTTGTGGGAGGTTGACTTTGTTTGTGGCACATAGCCTTAAGCTTCACGGTTTGTTTTGTAGTGTTTATTGTTTTGTTTGGCGTCTTTTCTAATAAAAAGAAAATGTACGCTTACGACGCTGCACCTTGGTCCACTTCATTCAACAGCCGTGACATAATAGAACAATTGGTTAGGCCCAGTAAAGTATGTGACTGGAGTAATCAGCCTTTTTCTGTACTTTTGGGTCAACACAGAAACACACTTCTATTTAGGACAATCAAGTGTCAGTTTCCTTCCCCGGACTGTAGCAATGGGAGGTTTGTTGAATGGCAGTGTTTTTACAGACAACCTCAGTTCTCCTCTGTGTCATAATAAATCACTCCAAAACAAACTCAACTCCATTGTCGTGTCATAATGGCACATGACTGTCAAGAAATGAGAGGTTAGCTAGAAAGGAAACATTTGAACGTCACATAAAAATAAAAGTGCAAGAAAAGAAGAAAAAACGGGAAGTAGGACTGCTTGGTCAGCTTTTCTATTTTTCCTTGGAAACCACATCATCATTGTGGATTTACTCTCGTGGTCTGCTATTGCTTCTGCTATTTCAATGGCCCACTATCGAATGGCCCTGCTTGGTTTATTACCAGTCATTGGGTTTTGTTGAATATTGCCTGCATTCTAGTTTATTGAGCTGCGTGCTTTATCACCAAACTGCTCTGTTACACCCTCTGTGGCTGTGAGTGGAAAAACAGATCACAGTATCATCTTCCATGAGCCAGGAGCTAGGAGGCAGCTCTATCTGTCTTTATGAGGCTCTAAGTCCCCAGTAACATGGAACAGGGACACCTCAGCATTACATCTCTCTTTCTGACCTGCACTTTGAACCTGGCGGCCATCATCCACAGACCACAGGACCACATAACAGCGCCATTAAAACACATTAAAACACTGCTTTACTTTATGGCTGGCCTGGTTTCGTAACCGATCATTAAGAAGAGGAGAAGAAAGGAGGAGGGGAAGGGAGGGAAAACATAGATTACAACAATGCTTCACAAGCCAAGGGAGCAGAACTGTCAAAGTCTCAAAGTTCTACTGGACAGAAATGCATAAAAGGCAAATGTTATGTAACTGTAGTCTGTAAAATTGGAGCAATTTTTCTCTTGTAACCACTAACAGGAGGACAAAAATGTAATACTAAATGCACCTGTGACATTCAAATAGATAGGGAGGAGAGAGTCTAATATAGGAAAACAGAGTGTGAATAGATAGGGAGGAGAGAGTCTAATATAGGGAAACCGAGTGTGAATAGATAGGGAGGAGAGAGTCTAATATAGGAATACAGAGTGTGAATAGATAGGGAGGAGAGAGTCTAATATAGGAATACAGAGTGTGAATAGATAGGGAGGAGAGAGTCTAATATAGGGAAACCGAGTGTGAATAGATAGGGAGGAGAGAGTCTAATATAGGAATACAGAGTGTGAATAGATAGGGAGGAGAGAGTCTAATATAGGAATACAGAGTGTGAATAGATAGGGAGGAGAGAGTCTAATATAGGGAAACCGAGTGTGAATAGATAGGGAGGAGAGAGTCTAATATAGGAATACAGAGTGTGAATAGATAGGGAGGAGAGAGTCTAATATAGGAATACAGAGTGTGAATAGATAGGGAGGAGAGAGTCTAATATAGGAATACAGAGTGTGAATAGATAGGGAGGAGAGAGTCTAATATAGGGAAACAGAGTGTGAATAGAAAGGGAGGAGAGAGTCTAATATAGGAATACAGAGTGTGAATAGATAGGGAGGAGAGAGTCTAATTTAGGGAAACAGACTGTGAATAGAAAGGGAGGAGAGAGTCTAATATAGGGAAACAGAGTGTGAATAGATAGGGAGGGAGAAGAGAGTCTAATATAGGAATACAGAGTGTGAATAGATAGGGAGGAGAGAGTCTAATATAGGAATACAGAGTGTGAATAGATAGGGAGGAGAGAGTCTAATATAGGGAAACAGAGTGTGAATAGATAGGGAGGACAGAGTCTAATATAGGGAAACAGAGTGTGAATAGATAGGGAGGAGAGAGTCTAATATAGGAATACAGAGTGTGAATAGATAGGGAGGAGAGAGTCTAATTTAGGGAAACAGACTGTGAATAGAAAGGGAGGAGAGAGTCTAATATAGGGAAACAGAGTGTGAATAGATAGGGAGGGAGGAGAGAGTCTAATATAGGAATACAGAGTGTGAATAGATAGGGAGGAGAGAGTCTAATATAGGGAAACAGAGTGTGAATAGATAGGGAGGAGAGAGTCTAATATAGGAATACAGAGTGTGAATAGATAGGGAGGAGAGAGTCTAATATAGGGAAACAGAGTGTGAATAGATAGGGAGGAGAGAGTCTAATATAGGGAAACAGAGTGTGAATAGAAAGGGAGGAGAGAGTCTAATATAGGAATACAGAGTGTGAATAGATAGGGAGGAGAGAGTCTAATATAGGGAAACCGAGTGTGAATAGATAGGGAGGAGAGAGTCTAATATAGGGAAACAGAGTGTGAATAGATAGGGAGGAGAGAGTCTAATATAGGAATACAGAGTGTGAATAGATAGGGAGGAGAGAGTCTAATATAGGGAAACAGAGTGTGAATAGATAGGGAGGAGTCTAATATAGGGAAACAGAGTGTGCTATCAGAGTACAGTGAGGTTGGTCATTCTCTGACAAACAATCAAACAAACACGATTCAGACTGCATTTAACACACACAGACTAGACTCATTGTTTGGTGTGTCAATGCCAAAACGAGCTTAGGCCTATTAGCCTACACACTGTGATTGTGTACATGTGCGTATGTACACAAAATCTGTGTGTGTGTATTATTATTTCATGTGAAATCACAAATCTGTATGTTTGGAATCTGTATGTTTGGAATATGTATGTTTGGAATATGTATGTTTGGAATATGTATGTTTGGAATCTGTATGTTTGGAATATGTATGTTTGGAATATGTATGTTTGGAATATGTATGTTTGGAATCTGTATGTTTGGAATATGTATGTTTGGAATATGTATGTTTGGAATATGTATGTTTGGAATATGTATGTTTGGAATATGTATGTTTGGAATCTGTGTGAGCAGTGGTCAGTGGGAGAGGCCTGCCGTCCGGCCTGGCCTTTCTGTCCGGGAAACAATGGGCGGAAACTGTTCAGCGAGTCGGGAAGAGACGTCAGCCAGGATGTCAGATAAGAGGACCAGGGGAGGACCATCACAAACATTCACAATGTCACACTTTATATCCACTGAGCACACGCAGACCTCCATTCAGATTATATCTATATTCACCCTATCAACACTATGTACTTTAGTACTGAGCCACAGACCTACTAATAGTTGCCGTATCTACATTTCATTGGTCAAACATACACAGACCACCCAAACTCCTCTATTCTTAGATACCACATCAACAATGTTAAGGTAAATGCCAGATTCAAAAGATTCAGGGCTCAAATAGGTACACAAAACATCTCTCTCATGCAAACACTCAAAGTGACATGGTTAATAAACTGTTATTACCTCTCTATAAACACACACTAATAGTACATCATATATAAACACAACCATGGTTCATGTTCCAGCTACATGGCTGATAGACTCTGATGTAACCACTTCTTGGTAGTTGGAACTTAAACTGTGTGGAAGGCAGCAGTGATGAAGGTTCCCTGAATGGATGGATGACCACTCAGCAGGTCAGTAGCGGTCAGGAGTGGTCAGAGAGGGCGACCGTGTGTTACCAGCGGTCAGCACTACCTACATGCTTCTGTGCAGCAGAACTGCTGACATGGGCTAGAGACTAGGCTTCGCTTCCCGCTCAACAACAACCCCCTCCTTCTCCTCCCCTCTCTCCCTCCGTTTCCTCAGAATCACCACAACCACACAGATTGATCTTTGAGGAATAAACAGAGCTCAGCAGAAGTACAGGTCACACTTCTCTGTGAAGGTAGAGCTGTCCCCCTGTCTGTCTGCCATCAGCCTTCACTACTGTACACAATCACATTGGACTGTTCCTTCTAGTACACTAAAGACTTTGGACATTGAATGGTCTGCCATCGTCTACTTTTCTGTACATTTCCTGAATCCCTTTGTACAGTGTCTCTCTCACACCTCAGCCCAACAATGAAACTACCAAAACATATCTCCTTAAATTAGGCCCTGCAGACCTGAACACAGAGAAAACTCAGACAGAGATACAGAGCAGGAAAGTGTATAGACCCACTTCAGATGAGAAGACCAGTCCATCGCACTGGAAGGACACAGCAGAAAGTGTGAAACAATGTTTCCCTAACATTAAAGACTATCCACCATAGACAGAGACACACAGAGAAAGGTACATGAAAGACAGCTACACACACACACACACACACACACACACACACACACACACACACACACACACACACACACACACACACACACACACACACACACACACACACACACACACACACACACACACACACACACACACACACACACACACACACAGGTAGTGACTGACCCAGTGTCGGGGGCTGCTCTCTGGTGATCGAGCCTGGTACCTCTGCAGGGCCACCCCTCCCTCCCCATCCAGCAGAGAGGCCTCCATGTCGGAACAGTGTCCGTGGGGGCCGGGGGGCCAGGGCAGCAGGATGGCCAGGGGGTAATGGGATATCATGGTGCCCCAGCGGCTCAGTGGCAGGGTTGGCTGGGCTGGCAGGACATATTCTACTCTGGAAGGCAGCGCGAGGGTGCTGTTGGGGGTTCCTCTGGATCTCTGGGTCTCTGGTTCCTCAGTGTCTGGATCAGGGTGGTAGAATGTTGTTGTGGATCCACTGGCTCAGAGTGGCTGTTGTCCCTGGTCTTCTGTACCCAAAGGGCTCAGGTTTTATTCTCTGTTATATTCTCTGCCTGTGTGGTTCAGTAGGCTGGTCAGTCCTCCTGCTCCCAGGCTAGGTTGCTGTGTCTCCGGTCTTGCAATTCCCTCTTCACTATGTTCCTGGAGGTGTGAGTGAGGCTTCCTCTCCAACTGACACCGTTTCCTCTTTCTCTAAACTCACTCCTTCTCTCTCTTTTCCCCTCTCAGTGTGTGTGGAGCTTGGTTGTAGCCTACCAGCTCTGACCAAATGAGTGATTCAATTCTATTGTCTATCTCTCCTTCTCTCCCTCGCTCCCTCTGTCTCAGCCAAGAGTGGGAGGAGCTTAGGATAAGCCCCTTAACTATCCAGTGACTAAAAATGTGGATGAAAGACGGGGAAAGAGAGAAGGGAGGTTGATGTTATGGAAGAAGGATATCAGGATTTCCAATATATTCTAATGGATGTTTTCCATGATGTTAACTTGGATGGCCTAATTTATGTGGTACCTGAGCCAAAATGAATACACTACTCAAACCACTAAGCTCCATAGTCACAGCCATTATGAGAAAAGTAACACAGATCATGTTAAAGTATGATAGAGGTCTGGGTTGTCCCAGAGATCTGAGAGTAACAGTACAACCCTAACTGCTCTGTGCTTCAGCAGTTACTAATTCTACTGGTTTGTTAACCAACACTCAACAAAAAGTGGCAGATGATGCCCTTTGAGACTGGAAGCAAGGTTCAAATGGTCATAAATGGATAACGTTGGAGAATAGGATTTAATAGGGACTGAGAGAGAAAGAGAGAGAGAAGAGTGTATGTCTGTGTGTGTGCGTGCGTGTGCGTGTGCGTGTGCGTGTGCGTGTGTGTGTGTGTGTGTGTGTGTGTGTGTGAGAGAGCGTGTGCAGTAGGGAAGAGAGTCAGTCATGTGTAAAACGCAGCCGTTGCTGAGGAGGATTATCTAGAACCAGGCACCGCTCACACACAAACACACCACACACACGTAGGCCTACACTCGGACCGCCATGCCTGGTTGCAACAGTGAATAGGACACAGGGTTAGGAAAGTTGCTTCCGATTGTTGCCAAAGCTTTGGATTCAGGCCTAACATCCTGTTCTCAGGTGAATCAGCAGCCACTGTAGAAACATCAACACATCCGGAGCACCCCTCTAAATACTCCTGTACACACACCAGTCATCACTTATTCACTCACCGACCTAGTTAGTAACGGTTTCCTAACTCTACCACATACACACTCACATGCAATCTGGTGAAATCTGACATATCCATTCACTCTGTGCTACCATGTAGTGGAGGTAAGGCCTAGCTAGCTAGTGTAACCTCATCCCCTAAAACATAAACTTCACTGAAGCACAGTAGCTGTAACCTCATCCCCTAAAACATCAACTTCACTGAAGCACAGTAGCTGTAACCTCATCCCCTAAAACATCAACTTCACTGAAGCACAGTAGCTGTAACCTCATCCCCTAAAACATCAACTTCACTGAAGCACAGTAGCTGTAACCTCTGGATAATAGAAGTTGAACTGTGCTTGTAGTGTTATTGCCGTTTGATTTCGGGGTACTGGTGGTAACATGACAGGGGTTGTACATTCTACCGAACACACGTTGACACACCCAATGAGAGTGAATCAACCCAAGTGTGGCCAGAGTTCAATGTGTTTTTGTATGAATGAGATGACAGAGGAAGGAATAGTGAGTGAACAGAATGCAGTGTCAGCCTGGTCGCTCCTAAAGTCAGATTTCTTCTAGACTTCTAGTGAACTGGCATCCCCTCCTCTCTTCCTCTCCGCTCCTCCCTCGTTTCCTTTTTCTGTTGTTCATTCCACTCTTCCACTCTTTCCCCCCCAGAAAAAGCTGAACACTCCAATACTTACTCTCTTTCCCGCTATCTCCTTCTCTCTTTCCTGTCAATTCTCTCTATCTCTCATAGTGTAGCCTACACAATTTTACACAGCTGAGGGAAAGAGAGACCCACAAGTCTCACAACACAGCTCACACGCAATAAACTCACACACTCACACGCAGTACACACAGCAGATATTGCTGACACAACTCACAGCACAGTGTATCTTATGAGTATACAACCCAAATTAAATACCAGAGAAGTAAAATAAACATACTTTTCTGTATCATATTACCATTTCACATGTATCTTGTGCGACAGAGAGCAAAAACATCTCAAATGTCCTCGTCTGATTTCATAACAATTATTCAGAGAGTCTTTGCCATGCCAAAATCATATTACTTATTCAGCTTTGTATAAACAGAGACAAATACAGTATTTAGGGTGTCCTTCCCAACAGTAACTCTTTACACAAAACACTCCAGTGCCCTTGAGTGGCCACCGTGATTGTTACCATGGTACGTGGTACGGCCAGTGCCGTGCAGAAAACAAAACACTTCTTGACACGACTACACAGTGACTGTCTGAAGAGCTGTGGATGACAAAGACTGAAGGAAGTATTGCACATTACCAGACAGACACAGAGGGGACAGTGCGACACAGAGCCTACACTATCTCTGGATCAGTGACGGAAGAAAAGGACAAAGGAGGAGAAAAAAGGATGGAGGCAGACAGAAAGACAGTAAGAGAAGAAGCACTGTGTTTCTTAGAAACCAGTAGCATTTCCTTTCTTTTCCCCATTTAATTTCTCTTGTCTTTTACTCTACCCACTGCTTTCCTGCTACAACAGCCCTGCCATTTTGTTTTGTAAATAACAGAGCTGCACCACAGGGTTCCTAAGTAAGGCCAGGTACACTTATTCTCCACCAAGCTCAGCAAAACACCACTCTGATATTTTTTACAAGAGAAACTGTTAAGAAGAAGAGACTTGCTTAGGCCAAGATACACAAGCAATGGACATTAGACTGGTGGAAATCTGTCCTTTGGTCTGATGAGTCCAAATTTCACAATTTTTGTTCCAACCGCCGTGTAGGTGAACGGATGATCTCCGCATGTGTGGTTCCCACCGTGAAGCATGGAGGAGATGTGATGGTGTGGGGGTGCTTTGGTGGTGACACTGTCGGTGATTTATTTAGATTTCAAGTCACACTTAACCAGCATGGCTACCACAGCATGATACGTCATCCCATCTGGTTCGCGCTTAGTGGGACTATCATTTTTTTTTCAACAGGACAATGACCCAACACACCTCCAGGCTGTGTAAGGGCTATTTTACCAATAAGGAGAGTGATGGAGTGCTGCATCAGATGACCTGTCCTCCACAATCACCCGACCTCAACCCAGTTGAGATAGTTTGGGATGAGTTGGACCGCAGAGTGAAGGAAAAGCACCCAACAAGTGCTCAGCATATGTGAGAACTCCTTCAAGACTGTTGGAAAAACATTCCAGGTGAAGCTGGTTGAGAGAATGCCAAGAGTGTGCAAAGCTATCATCAAGGCAAAGGATGGCTACTTTGAAGATTTCTCAAATATAAACTATATTTTGTTTTGTTTAACACTTTTTGGTTACTACATGATGTGTTATTTCATAGTTTTGATGTCTTCACTAATGTGTCTTCACTATTATTCTACAATGTAGAAAATAGT
Source organism: Salvelinus namaycush (assembly GCF_016432855.1). NCBI lineage: Eukaryota > Metazoa > Chordata > Actinopteri > Salmoniformes > Salmonidae > Salvelinus > Salvelinus namaycush. The sequence continues at coordinate 19,208,688 of NC_052316.1, forward strand.
ACAAATAAAGAAAAACTCTTGAATGAGTAGGTGTGTCCAAACGTTTGACCGGTACTGTATGTCACAAGCACTTTTTTTTAAAGACTTCATCATTCCTGGTGTACAAGATTTAAAAAATTGGACACCACACAACAGAACACTTAAACTGGAACAATACTCTCAGTAACGGTTGCAGAAAAAGGCCTGTGTGCACACCATACCCCCAAATATTCTACTGAGCCCCCTCTTCTAGCTGGGCTTGGTGGTGGCTAGCTTGTGCTGGGCTTAGTGTGGTCTGGCCCCTGTTGGGCTAGTGTGGGTTAGCCTGTGTTGGGCTGATGTGTGATTGATGTGGGCTATCCTGTGTTGGGCTTGGCGTGGGCTGGCCTGTGTTGGGCTGGTGTGGACCGTGTTGGGCTGTTGTAGGCTGGTCTGTTTTGGGCTGATGTGGGCTAGACTGTGTCCACCTTGTCCACCAAATACCCACATGTGGCCAATGGGGTCATGTTTGCTCTGTAGAGACGTCTCTACTTTCCTTCCAGTGAAGCTGTTACTCATCATGAATCAACTGAGTCAAGAGCCCAGTCTCTCCTCTCCTCTGGCATAACTGAGTCATTTCACCCCGTTACACAAGAATATCACATCTTACATAATAAGAATCAGCTATATGACTCTCAGCAGCTCAATACATCTTAAAGAAAAATATTTTTTCCCTCCTGTGAATAACAATGACCATTTACATAGAATAAATTTGTCTCTCAACAGACACACTGCAATAGATATGCCCTGCCGTTCCCACACATTTAGTTGTGCATATATTTTGGTAAAGTGGTGAACATGATGTTCCCGTGTACAACACTTGTTTACCTGGAAGATTTTCACTGTGTCTGTGTGTACTGCCCCCTGCAGGTCAGTGTGATGAGTGACCATCAGGCACCGTCCAGCTCTCCTGACTGCCCTCAGTGCCCCCAACACATCCTGACTGGGGCAGAGGCAGCCGTGTCTTACTCCCAGTTCTGTGAAGCATTTGGCTTCCCCATGGGGCCCTCGGGAGCCAGGGCCCTGCTGCTGTTCTATGAGCTATGGGACCCCAGTGGGACCTTAGTGCAGAGGGGCCAGGCTAGCAACTGTCTTGCACAAGGTCAACACCCTGAGCCCCTGCTGTTTGACCATCAGGGGTGAGTCAGAGTTTGTCACTCATACTCTCAATGCAAACTGTGTAGCAATGTCGATATTGTATGCATTTACTGCAAGGCTCTTGTGTGTGCCTCCCCAGCTACTTGTCCTCAGTACTAGAAGTATGTGAGGAAGTGAGCTACATCATACTGTACTGTAACTACACTCCGTGCCAGGAGTGTTCCCAGACCCTGATCTCCTTCTTGCTGCACTATCCCTGGGTGCGCCTGGACCTGCTCTTCTCCCAGCTCTACCACACAGCCCCCAGCCAGACCCACAGTCTGGACAACCAAACAGGCCTCCGCAGCCTGGCTGCCCTCTGGCCACGACTCACCCTCAGCCCCATCTCTGGAGCTGCTTGGGGGCATCTGCTAAGGTGTTTTGTTAGAGATGTCCCACCGTCGGCCCTACAGCTCCCCCTGCTGCCTGAGAGGGTAGAGGCGGACAGGGTTAATGCAATTCACATATCAGCTATTACAGGCATAGGCCCTGCCTTTTTGGACCTCCCACTGAGGACATACACAGAGCCTGTGGAGAGAACCCACACTCCCCAAGCGCTCACCCTGCTCCCTCCCCCACACCTGAACACATCCATGCGCATCTCCACACCCCACCCTAGGGTAGTTCATGCCCCCCTCCCAGCCTATCTTCACCCTATCAATGTGGTCAGACATGTCAGGATGCCTCCACCTTGGAGGGGTCAACCCCAATCTCCTCCCTCTTCCTCTGGGTTCTTCTCCCCCCTGCTCTGTCTGCGGCTGCCTGGGCGGCTGGTGGAGATAGTGCGGGAGGTAGAGAAGGAAGTGGGAACAGCAGTCAGTCAGTCCCAGCACAGAGACTCGAAAAGAGGAAGAAGATCCAGAAGAAAATAGTGCAGGGGAGTCACAACACAATTCTCAAAAATGAAACTGTCATGTGCATAATATTTAACCAACAATAATGAATGGAGTTGATGCCGGCTGTGTTTTGCATTGTGTGCTCCGTATACTCTGTTTGTGTTTGCTGTGAGTGTGTACTTGCCTGAATACCTGTCTGCCTACCCATGTAGATGCACCCTGTTTTGGCACTGCGCTAGAGGCTAGAGGACAGGAGGGTGAGAGGTGGGAGGACTCTGCATGTGTGCGTGAGTCTGATGCTCAGAGGGGCACAGGGTTCTGGAGCACACTGGAGAAGCACTGTAGCCTATAGCCGGACAAACAAACAGAGAGAGAGAGAGAGAGAAAGAGAGAGGGGCGGGTGGGGTGCAGCACAGGGCAAACAAATAGAGAGAGAGAAAGGAAGGGAAGTGACAGAGTAGAGAGAAGTGGAAAGGGGGAAACGAGGAGAACAGGAAGAGAGGAAAAGGGGAGAGGGGAGGAGAAGCAGGGGAAAGCATGTGCCAGAACAGACTGGGACTGATGAACATTGCAGACTTCATCTGAGCAACCTGATGTTAGGTGTGCTTTATCGCTCTCTGCACCCCCCTGAAGTACTGTACATGTACGCATACTGCGCACACACCCTCACATATCTACAAACAAATGCAGCTCAAGTATGTAGAAAAGCAGACAGGCCAGTTCTCCAACTCCCCATACAAACATATTATTTATAAAGCTCAACACATTAATATTTCAAATCTACCGATCTCATTACAACCATACCCTGCCCACTCCAAACTAAACTATGAAGTCATTTGGTGGTGATATTAAACAAAATAGGAATGAACAGATACACAGAGAAAGGTAATAACTCAGTGTGTGTGGTCAGCAGTATTTCTTACCTGAGTGCGTGTGCAGAATCCCTCCATTAGAGACACTAGCATCGCCTGCTCTGCTGCATAGAGGAGGAGGACAGAAAGAGAGAGAGAAAGATGGAGGGAAATCTCTTAAAGATATGCTCTCTTCATTTTCTCGCACTCCATCATGTGTCTGTTCTGTCGTCTACTGTCGCTTGACACATTCATCTCCGCGATGCCTCTGTCCAGCAGCAGCAAATCAGAACCACTCGGCCCCAGCTTTATCTCTTGCTTTCACACTCACATACGTACACACTAACACACAGTACAGCAATCACACACTATCTCTCCCGTCGTGCTCCCTCTCCAGCTGCAGTGCTGAACTACTGACTCACACTAATAGCTGCAGTGCTGAACTACTGACTCACACTAACAGCTGCAGTGCTGAACTACTGACTCACACTAACAGCTGCAGTGCCACTCTGCACCTCTCTATCTTACGTCCTCTGTGGCCGTCTATCTGCGTGTATGTGTATGTATGCCTGTGTTCCTGTGTCTTTGGGGTGAGTATCTTCACATGTGCTGCCTGACAGTACTTTATTACTACAGCTTGAGAGTGAACCAAAGTATTTTAATAAACAGAATTCAACCTTGTACTCTATGGTCATTGGTCATTGAATGAAAAGGGGACTCCTACTAAATGAGCCAAGCCGTTGTTGATTTAGTCAGACATTCCCCTTCTGTACCATCGGTATCCCCTGGCTGGTTGTCCTTTGCGTTCAGGTAATAACTCTAATCAATGAAATTTGCATTATCACTCACAACCAGATAAAAAGTAGGATCAAAAGTACATTATAAACTGGGTGTTTCCAGCCTTGAATGCTGATTGGCTGAAAGACGTGGTATATCAGATGGTATACCATGGGTATGACAAAAAAATGTTGTTACTGCTCTAATTACATTGGTAACCAGTTAATAATAGCAATAAGGCACCTCGGAGGTTTGTGGTATATAGGCAATATACCACAGCTAACAGCTGGTATCCAGGTATCCATAAGAACAGCCCTTAGCCGTTGTATATTGGCCATATGCTACACCCCCTCTGGCCTTATTGCTTAAATAAACCAGGGTTAGGGTAAGGGTTGAGCCAGGGTGTGGACATAGGACAAGAGGAAAGTGTGGAGAGACATGGCGGATAACAGTCAACATGGCTCAACCCTAACTCTAACCTGTCAAATGGGGCTCCTCCTCCACCTCTGAATTCCAAATTCAACACCTGCTCATGACCAGCAGGTGGCGACATTGCCTCTCTATTTCAACAGAAGGAGGTTGAGACTCAGGGACAATTTCAACACAGACAGACAGAATATCAACATGTTCACAGGTATTTTCGCAGTTAGTTAAATCACTCAGGCAAACAAACACCACACTGGGCTCTCATAATAACTAGTGACTGTTCGTGTATGGTTAGAGGTGTGGTTCTGATATGGTGCAGTCGGTTACTGTGGCCTCCTCCTTATCATCCTCCTGTCCAGCAGTAGAGGTATTCAGGGCTCAGAGGCAGACTTCTCCATATCCAACCTGCCTGTCTCTTTATGGAACTCATGTGTCTCGTAAAATCCTCCGTTCTGGACAGTTTCTCCTCTTCTCTCTCTCTCTCCCTTCCTCTGTTCCCCATGCAGGTCTGAGCCTCAATGACTGATTCTACGGACAGGAACAGTAAAACCCAGAGAGGAATTTCCTATAACCAGACCACGGTGCACACCGTGGGATAGAACATAGTGTACTGAATACTGAGCTGAGTGTCTACCTGTACATGCATACAGTGCACATGCTTTGACTATGACTAGGGCCCGAAAAACTGTGGCCACCAACTAAATGGGATTTACTGTACATGAATCTTGTTCTTGAGTGAAATGTTGCCGTCGACCAAAGCTGTGTCTATGCTACAGACAGTAAGGTTGACATGACAAGGTCGTGGGAACAGTGCAGTAGTTTAGGTTAGTGATACAATTGAAATAACAGCAATACACGGCCAAAACCTTACACCATAGTCGTTTCAAACCCTGTAACCATAACAGAGATGATAGCAGGAGATATGGCCAAATCAAACAAACAAACTGCAGAGTGAATGAAAACACAGATTTGTAGCACCACCATTGCAGTTAGATGAAAGGCCAGGTTCAGCTCAGAGCCAGATGAGTGTAGTCTGATCTGTGTGTAACAGGGCCAGTCTGCTATCTGCTACAACAGTATCTACAGGTTCACAGGCTGACTGTCTCAGGGGAACACTGTCCTCCATCATCTCTGTCCTGACCTGCTTCTTACAAAGAATCAAATGGCAAATGATTGTGACAGTGTGTGTGTGCGCTCTTGCATGTGTGTATGAGTGTGTATGTACATGTGTTGAGTGTGTCTGGTAGTGACAGTGATCTGACATCATAGCAACTGACAGCCCTCCTGGGTATACTTGCGATCATGGAAAAACACAAACACCAGCCTGCATGCACACAAGCGCACACACACACAACGTCATTTCAGACAGCTGTAAGATTCCTTTATTCCCTGGGCTGCCCATAAACCACATGTTATTTTTAAATTACAAAAATCATCCTTTTTTAACAATACAATAAACATTGGTTTGTGAGTTTTATCTCTGTACTGCAAACAGCAATATCTGTCTTCCACATGTTGCAGTCTCAGGTCGTCCAGTCTCTGTCTCTCTCTCACATCGTCCCTGCATGTTGTGGGTGTTCAGGTCCCACCAGTCCTTCTCTCTGAGTCTCTTCAAGGTCTCTCTCTGACTGTGTGTGTGTGTGTGTGTGTGTGTGTGTGTGTGTGTGTGTGTGTGTGTGTGTGTGTGTGTGTGTGTCAGACTGTAGAGCGCATGGGGAATAAATACATCTGAGGTCCTGGGCCCACTTCCTCAGTGCACAGACCACTCCGCCCTTCACCAGGTATCCAATGGGATTCACATCTCAGCCTGCTAATATGCTAGTAGACAGCAGATATCCAATGAGAAAAAGCACTGAGCAGAATAGTTGACTGTGTATCCAGTTGGATGTGTGTGTGTGTGTGTGTGTGTGTGTGTGTGTGTGTGTGTGTGTGTGTGTGTGTGCAAAAGCACGTCTACAAGTCTCTCTCTCTTCCTTCTCAGAGTTCATCTCGTGTGGAGCGGGCGGCAGGCGGAGGTGAGTCTCCCGTCACACTGTTCTGAGCCACGGTGTGGATGCGGCCTTGCTGCTCTGTCTTCCTGGCATGCTGGTGCAGGCGGTCCCAGTCGGTGGCGGTGGCCTCATCGTCCCAGATGGTGGAGGTCTCCGTGTCACTCACGTAGCCCGGCTCGCCCGTGTAGTGGGTGGGGTACAGGAGGAGGGGCTCCACAGAGAAGGCCTTCAGGTCCCGAGGCTCAAAGTGAGACATGAAGTCGGAACTGACGGAGAGAAGGGGAAAGAGAGGAGGGTTCATTGACACATCAGAGAGTATCACACATAGAAGGAGGGAGGAAGAAATAGTCATCTGTCATCAAAGTGCATTTCGTGCACCATGCAGAATGATACAGGGGCACAGAAAGGAGAGGCTCATATATGGTAATTCAGCACCACCTGGTCAAATTTAATCATGGAAGCTGGCAGAGACACAGAGTAATAGACGGAGTATTCCAGTATCTTGAAAAGACACTTTAACATGTCATCATTAAAATATAGAACTAAGAACAGACATAGCCCTTGGTTCACTCCAGACCTGACTGCCCTTGACCAGCACAAGAACACCCTGCGGCATACTGCACTAGCTTCGAATAGTCCCGCGATATGCAACTTTTCAGGGAAGTCAGGAACCAATACACACAGTCATACAGGAAAGCAAAGGCTAGCTTTTTCAAACATACATTTTCATCCTGCAGCACTAATTCCAAAAAGTTTTGGGACACTGTAAAGTCCATGGAGAATATGAGTACCTCCTCCCAGCTGCCCACTGCACTGAGGCTAGGAAACACTGTCACCACCGATAAAACCACGATAATCGAGAATTTCAATAAGCATTTCTCTACTGCTGGCCATGCTTTCCACCTGGCTACCCCAGCCCCGGCCAACAGCTCTGCACCCACCGCAGCAACTGGCCCAAGCCCCCCCCCACACTTCTCCTTCACCCAAATCCAGAAGTCTGAAAGAGCTACAAAATCTGGATCCCTACAAATCAGCTGGGCTAGACAATCTGGACCCTCTCTTCCTAAAATTATCCACCGCCATTGTTGCAACCCCTATTACTAGTCTGTTCAACCTCTATTTCCTATCATCTGAGATTCCTAAAGATTGGATAGCGGCCACGGTCATCCCCCTCTTCAAAGGGGGAGAAACTCTAGACCCAAACTGTTACAGACCTATATCCATCCTGCCCTGCCTTTCTAAAGTCTTCGAAAGCCAAGTGAACAAACAGATCACCAACCATTTCAAATCCCACCGTACCTTCTCCGCTATGCAATCTGGTTTCCGAGCTGGTCACGGGTGCACCTCAGCCACACTCAAGGTCCTAAACGATATCATAACCGCCATCGATAAAAGACAGTACTGTGCAGCCATCTTCATCGACCTGGCCAAGGATTTTGACTCTGTCAATCACCGTATTCTTATCGGCAGACTCAACAGCCTTGGTTTCTCTAATGACTGCCTCGCCTGGTTCACTAACTACTTCTCAGATAGAGTTCAGTGTGTCAAATCGGAGGGCCTGTTGTCCGGACCTCTGGCAGTCTATGGGGGGGCCACAGAGTTCAATTCTCGGGCCGACTCTTTTCTCTGTATACATCAATGCTGCGGGTCATTATTTGATCCACCTCTACACAGACGGCACCATTCTGTATACATCTGGCCCTTCTTTGGACACTGTGTTAACTAACCTCCAAACAAGCTTCAACACCATACAACACTCCTTCCGTGGCCTCCAACTGCTCTTAAATGCTAGTAAAACGAAATGCATGCTCTTCAACCGATCGCTGCCCGCACCCGCCCGCCCGACTAGCATCACTACTCTGGACGGTTCTGACTTAGAATATGTGGACAACTATAAATACCTAGGTGTCTGGCTAGACTGTAAAATCTCCTTCCAGACTCACATTAAGCATCTCCAATCCAAAGTTAAATCTAGAATCAACTTCCTATTTCGCAACAAAGCCTCCTTCACTCCTGCTGTCAAACACACCCTCGTAAAACTGACTATCCTACCGATCCTCGACTTTGGCGATGTAATTTACAAATTAGCCTCCAACACTCTACTCAGAAATTTGGATGCAGTCTATCACAGTGCCATCTGTTTTGTCACCAAAGCCCCATATACTACCCACCACTGCGACCTGTATGCTCCTGTTGGCTGGTCCTCGCTTCATATTCGTCGCCAAACCCACTGGCTCCAGGTCATCTATAAGCCTTTGCTAGGTATAGCTCCGCCTTGTCTCAGCTCACTGGTCACCATAGCAACACCAGCCCCCCTGCAGCACACTCTCCAGCAGGTATATTTCACTGGTCACTCCCAAAGCCAACACCTCTTTGGCCGCCTTTCCTTCCAGTTCTATGCTGCCAATGACTGGAACGAATTGCAAAAATCACTGAAGTTGGAGACTTATATCTCCCTCACTAATGTTAAGCATCAGCTGTCAGAGCAGCTTACCGATCGCTGCAGCTGTACACAGCCCATCTGTAAATAGCCCATCCAACTACCTCATCCCCATACTGTTATTTATTTTGCTCCTTTGCACCCAAGTATCTCTACTTGTACACTCATCTTCTGCACATCTATCACTCCAGTGTTTAATTGCTATATTGTAATTATTTTGCAACTATGGCCTATTTATTGCCTTACCTCCCTTATCCTACCTCATTTGCACACACTGTATATAGACTTTTTTTCTATTATATTATTGACTGTATGTTTGTTTATTTCATGTGTAACTCTGTGTTGTTGCTTGTGTCGCACTGCTTTGCTTTATCTTGGCCAGGTCGCAGTTGTAAATTAGAACTTGTTCTCAACTGGCCTACCTGATTAAATAAAGGTAAAAAATAAAATTAAAATAATAATAAATCTAAGTGAGTCAGAGAGTGGCAGGGGTGCAGAGAGGGGAGAGAAGTGACACGTCCACTTCAATCAGTCAGGCCCTGTCAGCCAGAGGTCAGCTGGTGGAGGTCAGCCCCCCTGTCAGCCAGAGGTCAGCTGGTGGAGGTCAGCCCCCCCTGTCAGCCAGAGGTCAGCTGGTGGAGGTCAGCCCCCCCTGTCAGCCAGAGGTCAGCTGGTGGAGGTCAGCCCCCCCTGTCAGCCAGAGGTCAGCTAGTGGAGGTCAGCCCCCCCCTGTCAGCCAGAGGTCAGCTGGTGGAGGTCAGCCCCCCTGTCAGCCAGAGGTCAGCTAGTGGAGGTCAGCCCCCCCTGTCAGCCAGAGGTCAGCTAGTGGAGGTCAGCCCCCCCTGTCAGCCAGAGGTCAGCTGGTGGAGGTCAGCCCCCCTGTCAGCCAGAGATCAGCTGGTGGAGGTCAGCCCCCCTGTCAGCCAGAGGTCAGCTGGTGGAGGTCAGCCCCCCCTGTCAGCCAGAGGTCAGCTGGTGGAGGTCAGCCCCCCCTGTGGCCATTTGAGTGTCAGCACTCAAGGAGAGTGTAACCTAATGCCTGAATTTCTGGCCAGGGAGGTGAACCCTGAGAGAGACTTAGTCTGAGTGTTTAATTCTCCCAGCGTCAGCACAGAGCAGGCAGAGGAGAGGAGAAACTGCAGGGCATCCCTAACCCACTTTCACGCTCATTCACTCTCTCCAGACTTAGCTCTCTCTTTCTCGCTCTCAGATACTCACATATTGAAATTTCCCACACATATTACACAACCAACGTTTACCAACTACACACATTGCTGACTGTGTGTTTACATAGCACTCCTTCTCTTTCCCTCTCCTGTGCTCTCTCTCACACACACACAAACACACGCTGTGGTCTGTATTTACATAGTAATTCATACTCACACTCAGACACGCACGCACACGGATACACAGACACACAGACGGATACACACACACACACCCTATAGAGAGGTCAGTAGTGCTGAGAGATTAATTAGCTGCACCATTAAGAGCATCTTGACTGGCTGCATCACCACTTGGTATGGCAACTGCTTGGCATCCGACCGCAAGGCGCTACAGAGGGTAGTGCATACGGTCCAGTACATCACTGGGGCCTAACTCCCTGCCATTCAGGACCTCTATATCAGGCGATGTCAGAGGAAGGCCCTAGCAATTGTCAAAGACTCCAGCCACCCAAGACACAGACTGTTCTCTCTGCTACCTCACAGCAAGCGGTACCGATGCACCAAGTCTGGAACCAACAGGACTCTGAACAGCTTCTATCCCCAAGACATAAGTTAACCAAATTGCTACCCGGACTATCTGCATTGACATATGTGATGACCCTTTTGATTCATCACATACGCTGCTGCTACTGTTTATTATCTATCCTGTTGCCTAATCACTTTACCCCTACCTATATGTACAGTACATAGCTACCTCAATTACCTCATACCACTGCACATCGACTCGGTACTGGTACCTTGTGTATATAGCCAAGTTATCATTCATTACTCATTGTGTATTTATTCGTTGTGTTATTATTTTTTATATATTTTTCTCTCTACATCGTTGGGATGGGCCCTGTTTACGAAGCATGTGACAAATAAAAGTAGATTTTAATTAATTGAATTTTATTTCACACACAGACACACAGACACACAGACACACAGACACACAGACACACAGACACACAGACACACAGACACACACACACACACACACACAGTCTCTCCCTGTCCATCTCTCCCCACCCCCATGCTCAGCTCTGGATCAATGGGAATCCTGTCCCTCTCACCAGTAGCGGGAATAACCATTCCGGACCCACATTCCTCCGAGAGCCAGAGTGAGGGAAAGAGAGAGGGAGAGGAAGAGAGACGGGAAGAGAGGGGAGGACAGAGGGGAGGACAGAGGGGAAAATGCAAAGAGGAGTAGGAAGAGTGAGGGAAAAAAGGGGCAGGGGAGCAAGGAGAGGCAGAGGGCAGGGTGTCAGAGACAGAGATGGGGCTAAGAGGGGGAGAGAGGGGTAGAGCAGGATTTCCCCAGGAGGAAGCAGACAGATAGGGAACCATTGTGTGTCCTACGAGGGACACCTTACCCATTGATCCCTGGGAACTTTCCATGGCCTATGGGAAAGGGACCCACTCCATACAAGAGAGAGAGGGGGAGACAGATGAATAGAGAGCGAGAGAGAGGAAGAGAAAATGAGGAGGCAAGAGAGAGATGGCATGGGGAAAGGTGTTGAAGAGAATGAGTGAGGGAGAAAGAAGAGGAAGACAGGGACATGCTGGTGTACCTCTAAAACAGCACTCACCATACCATAGAGTCTATATGGAGGCTATATAGACACATGTATTTTTGCCTATGTATGCATTACTGTGCGTCACACTTCATTTTTGTTCTGATTGGTCGTCTAGTCTGTTTCTAGTCTCTGTGTTTGTCTGTCTGACATTGACTGTAACTCTGTCTGCATCCTCTCCGTGTTTGTTTCTGCACTCCTCTGCATACAATGTAAATGCTGTTATAAATGTAGATGCTAAAATAAGTCTGTCCTTCATGCAGATGGTATCTCAATACGAGTCTGTTTGTCTTTCTGTCTCTAGCAGTCTTTCTATGCACTTCCCTGTCCCTCTGTCTGTCCCCGTCGGTTCTCCTGTCCGTTCCCTGTCTGTCCGTCCCCCTGTCTGACCCCCTATCTGTCCCCATCTGTGTCAGTGCAGTCAGCCAGTCACTTACTTGGGGTGTTTGTTGAACATGACAGGGAAGAACTCATCGACAGGTAGCATCTTGCTGAAGGCCTGAGCAGCCAGCAGCTTCCTGGCACCCTGCGCTGACAGGGCATAGCCCAGCGTCCAATAAGAGTAGTCAGCCTCCACAAGGTTATTAACCCCTTCCACCGAACGCTCCGGCTGGCGCACCTGCATACGCTTGCGCCCAACATAGCTGCAGGAGAGAGAGAGAGAACGATAGATGGAATGAATTATACATAAGCCCAACATTTAGAATTACACATCATAACAATGCTACTTGTAGACTTATTTCTTACATGAGATCCCAGTCCAGCTGGGCCTTCTCTACTTCCTCTATGATGGTCATCATTCGCCTCTTAAACCTGGGCTCAAAGCGCACGTCATCCTCCAGCACCAGCACCTTGGAAAGACCATGCTCCGCCATCTGACAACAGCACAGAGAATAGGTCTGAGGTCACAAATCCGCAAGAGGACACAACCACTGAGAGGATAGGGGATCTGCATCCATCCATCTATCGTAAGGATAGTATGGTTAGTTCAGCGTACCTGTACCCAGGTGGAGTGGTGGCTGAGGAAGCAGCCTATCTCTCCTCTGGTTAAAACACGGCCAGAGTACGGGTCCTTATAACCTGGAATCATCTCTATACCCAACGCCTGCAGCTGAGAAGAGTTCAGAGCCCTGAGAGAGAGAGAAGGAGAGTGAGAGAGAGAAAGAGAGGGATTGTGATCGATGAACAGAGAACTCATTTAAACCATAGTGTCCCATGCAGCTATGCAATCTTGTGTGTGTGTGTGTGTGTGTGTGTGTGTGTGTGTGTGTGTGTGTGTGTGTGTGTGTGTGTGTGTGTGTGTGTGAGAGAGAGACCTACTTGCCATCCACTGCGTCAGTGATGGTGGCCTGCAGACCCAGAGAGGCCATTGTGCTCAACATCCGCTGTCTCCTGTCCAGACGACGTTTCAGATTGATCAGGAATATCTGAAACGAATGGAGGGAAGGAAGGGGGAGAGAGGGAGTGAGCAATCAGGAGGAAGAGGGGGAGTAATCAGAGTAGGAAAGTAGAGTTGGGAAAAAGGGGAGAGACAGGGGGGTAATGGATGAAGGAACAGGAAGTAAGAGCAGGAAAGGGAGGGTGAGAAATAAATGTCACATCAATATAAATAGTTCCTCTAAACCAGGGGTGGGCAATAAATTAGGCTCGAGGGCCACATTGGGATCTCAGAATTAAGTGAAGGGATGCAGAGAATATTTTCAGACCGATTTGTTTTGCAAAAGCAATTTGTGGGCCAGAAAAAAGGTCAGTTATTTGAAAACTTGTAGTTCCATTATCATTTCTACATACTTTCTATCTGGTTTCAGACGTTCAAGAGTGGCCTGGTGTCACGTCTACACCCATTCCTCCCCTCCGGCGCTCAACATCACTGGTTTACTAACCACCGGTCCTGGCAACCATCATTACGCACACCTGGCATCAATCATTACGCATACCTGCGCTTCATCATGAGGAACACCTGGACTGCATTACCTCACTCATTACCTCCCCTTTATCTGGCACTCCCTTAGGTTCATTCCCCAGGCAGTATTCACTGTGTTTCATGTCCATATGCTACTCTTGTTTCTTGTATTGTTCTGTTTATTATTAAACACACCACTTGCACTTGGTTCCCGACTCCCAGTGTCTATGTTACACTTGGGTCGTTTTTTTTTAACCCCAAATAATTCCCCCACAAATGTGTGTCTATATATACTTAAACCTCCCCGGGCCAGATTGAATGGTCTCGCGGGCCGGGTCTGTATATTGCCCACCCCTGCTCTAAACAGTCAGGGCCAGTGTCTTACTGTACCTCATCAAAGCCCATCTTGTCCTGCGGCATCTCGGGATTGTACAGGTACTCTGAGGGTGCTATGTTGTGATCAACTGTAGAAACAGAGAAGTTAGAGTTAATACAGCAGAGTGGGATCAGAGAGAGTATTTCCTCTAGGGTCAAACTGGTTTATTTACCATTCTCATGAGCAGAGAGAAATGCTAAGGGAGGAAGGAAAGAGAACTAGAGTTAGCAGAGAGGAAGAGGCGAAGCGAGAGGGTTTAGTCTGCCCATGACAATAAGACCACGAAGTGAGGAATTGTGGTCAGTGTCAAATTTGGTCAACAAAAAATGCAATTGCTAATTTCCTACTTGAGGCTTATTTGATAGAATAGATGTTTTGTGATGGTTAGGTTATGAATGTTCTGTTTGTCTGTTGCCAGTTTGTCTTGTCAAGCTTACCAGCGTGTTTTCCGAGTTCCTGTTTTTCCTAGTCCACCCGGTTTTGACCTCTTGCCTGTCCTGACACTGAGCCCGCCTGCCTAACCATTCTGCCTGCCCCTGACCACAAGCCTGCCTGCCGCCCTGTACCGTTTGGACTCGGACCTGGTTATGACCTTTTGCATGTGCTCGACCTGCCCCTTGTTGCTCAATAAATATCAGAGACTCGAACCACCTGCCTCCTGTGTCTGCATCTGGGTCTCGCCTTGCGTTGTTATAGTACAAACTGGCCCTGACTGACCCAGCAGATGCAGACCAGCTCCATCACGTTGTCTCCCTGCAGGGAGCTACCATCAAAAAACATGAGGAGCTTCTCCTCATTGAATCCCCTCACGTCCCTGTTGTGTTGGGACTTTCTTGGCTCCAAAAGCACAATCCCGTTATTGACTGAACCACGGGTTCAATCCTGGGTTGGAGCCCGTTCTGTCACTCCCACTGTCTTAAAGCGGAGCAACCGCCCCCGAGACGTCCACCTCGGGGTTTAAGTAAAGCCTCGGATTTCTCTACTGTTCCCACAGAGTACCATGATCTCCTGGAGGTATTCAACAAGTTTCGTGCTACCTCTCCACATCGTCCCTATGATTGTGCCATTGACCTCCTCCCGGACACCACACCGCCTCGAGGTCGGCTATATTCCCTATCCGGCCCTGAGACCAAGGCCATGGAAGAGTACATTGAGGACTCTCTGGCTGCTGGGAGCATTCGTCCTTCTGCATCACCTGCCAGCGCAGGATTTTTCTTTGTGGAAAAGGACAAGACCCTGCGTCCATGCAACGACTACCGGGGCCTCAATGACATCACAATTAAGAATCGTTACCCCCTGCCACTCCTCTCCTCTGCTTTCGAACCTCTCCAGGGGGCTACCATCTTTCCAAGTTGGACCTTCGGAATATCTACCATCTCGTTCAGATACGTGAGGGGGACGAGTTAAAGATGCTTTTCAACACGGCCAGTGGACACTATGAGTATCTGGTCATGCCATTTGGGCTCACCAACGCTCCCGCTGTTTTCCAGGCCCTGGTCAACAATGGGATCCGTGACATGCTGAATCGTTTTGTGTTTGTCTACCTCGTCGACATCCTTGTTTTCTCCCGGTCTGCCCAAGAACACGTCCGACAAGTCCTCCAGCACCTCCTGGAGAACCAGTTGTTTGTGAAAGCTGAGAAGTGCAAGTTTCACCGCTCTACTATCTCCTTTCTGGGATACGTCATCGCTAAAGGAAATGTCCAGATGGATCCTGAAAAAGTGAGAGTGGTGGTGCATTGGCCCCAACCCACGTCCAGAGTGCAACTGCAACGTTTCCTGGGGTTTGCTAATTTCTACCGCCGCTTCATCCGGGTCTACAGCACACTGGCGGCTCCCCTCTCTACACTCACTTCTCCCAAGGTACCGTTCACATGGTCCCCAGCGGTTGACAGGGCTTTGTGGATCTTAAGCATTGGTTCACTACTGCCTCATCCTCGTCCATCCGGACCTGTCCCGTCAGTTTGTGGTTGAGGTCGATGCTTCTGATGTTGGAGTGGGGGCCATCCTGTCCCAGCAATCTGCCCAGGACCAAAAGCTCCATCCCTGTGCTTTCCTGTCCCATCGTCTCAACTCCGCTGAGAGAAACTACGACGTAGGTAACTACGAACTTCTGGCGGTCAAGATGGCGCTGGAGGAGTGGAGGCACTGGCTGGAAGGTGCGGAACATCCATTTTGGTTTGGACCGATCATAAGAATTTGGAATATCTCCGCACAGCCAAGCGCCTTAACTCTAGGCAGGCCCGTTGGGCTCTGTTATTCACCAGGTTCAACTTCACCATCTCATACCGCCCAGGGTCTAAGAATGTGAAGCCAGATGCTCTCTCTCGCCTGTACAGTTCCGCTGCCACACCATCGGACCCTGGAGGGGGCCTGGCTAACCGGATGTTTGTCACTGATTCGGCCCGGTACCAGGTCCTGGAATGGGCTCATTCCTCCAGGCTTACCTGTCCTCATGGCTCCTGTCAAACACTGGCCTTCCTCTGACAACGCTTCTGGTGGCCCACTATGGTTCCTGATGCCTCTGCCTTTGTCACTGCATGCACAGTATGTGCCCAGAATAAGACTCCACAGAAAGCTCCGCTGGTCCTCCTTCAACCACTGCCCGTTCCTCATCGCCCCTCGTTCCATATTTCTCTGGATTTTGTCACTGGGCTTCCTCCGTCTGATGGCAACACCGTCATCCTGACAGTAGTGGATCGGTTTTCCAAAGCCACCCATTTCATTCCTCTCCCCAAACTACCCTCAGCTCATGGTGCAGCACATCTTCCGGATCCATGGACTCCCAGTGGACATGATCTCCGACCGGGATCCTCAGTTCTCTTCCCGGTTCTGGAAGGGGTTCTGCACCCTTATTGGTTTGTCGGCCAGCCTGTCCTCCAGATTTCATCCCCAGTCCAACGGCCAGTCGGAGCGAGCGAACCATGACCTGGAAACGACCCTACGGTGCCTCGTCTCAACCAACCCCACTACCTGGAGCCAACAACTGATCTGGGTGGAGTATGCCCGGGAACACTCTTCCCTGCTTGGCCAGTGGACTCACCCCATGGAGCACTCGAAAGGGGAATCAGCCCCCGCTCTTCCCGGAGCAAGAACAGGAAGTCAACATACCCTTGGCCCAGGTGTTTGTCCGCTGGAAAAGAGCCTGGGCGGCTCTTCTCAAGGCCAACTCCAGGTATCGTCGACAAGCGGACCACTGCTGGACGCCGGCTCCCCGTTATCGTCTTGGGCAAAGGGTATGGCTATCAACATGGGACTTGCCCCTCCGGGTGGAGTCCCACAAACTGTCCCCCCGTTTCATTGGTCCCTTCCCCATCTTTAGAGTCCTTAGTCCCACTGCTGTTTGTCTTCTGTTACCCTGTACCCTCCGTATACACCCTACTTTTCATATGTTCAGGATTAAGCCCTTGTCTCACAGCCCTTTATCTTCTGTTTCCATGCCCACCCCCCCTCCCCGTGTCTTCGATGGCCATCTGGCGTACACGGTGAGAAGCCTCCTGAGTGTTCGACCACGGGGCAGGGGTTTCCAGTGCCTGGTTCACTGGGAGGGTTATGGCCCGGAGGAGAGGTGCTGGGTCCCCGCTAAGGACATCCTGGACCCGGCTCTCATCGCCAGCACCCTGGTCAACCAGGTAGGACGCCAGGTGGTGCCCCTGGGGGGGGGGGGGGGGGGGGGGGGGGGGGGGGGGTACTGTCACACCCTGATCTGTTTCACCTGTCCTTGTGATTGTCTCCACCCCCCTCCAGGTGTCACCCATCTTCCCTATTACCCTCAGTGTATTTATACCTGTGTTCTCTGTTTGTCTGTTGCCAGTTCGTCTTGTCTTGTCAAGTCAACCAGCGTGTTTTCCGAGTTCCTGTTTTTCCTAGTCTGTTTTTTCTAGTCCTTCCGGTTTTGACCTCTTGCCTGCCCTGACACTGAGCTTGCCTGCCTGACCATTCTGTCTGCCTCTGACCTCAAGCCTGCCTGCCACCCTTTACCGTTTGCACTCTGACCTGGTTATGAACTCTTGTCTGTCCTCGACCTGCCTCCTGCCTGCCCCTTGTTGCTCAATAAATATCAGAGACTCAAACCATCTGCCTCCTGTGTCTGTATCTGGGTCTCGCCCTGTGTCGTTATAACGAATGCAGTCATATAAATGGACGCAAGTGGCATTTCGTCAACTTGATAAAACAACTTCATATTGGAGTTGTGGCTGTTTACAAGTGTATCTGCTCTCTAATAGACTAGAATGGTCTCGCCTCTTCCCGCCATCTTTGAGGACATGTATTTCCATTGTTAGAGTGGTCACTCGACTATCTTGTCAATATAATAGATAATCTTTGGAGTTAGTAAAGCACTGCAGCAGGCCTGAGAGAGAAAGAAGTAGTGATGGGCTATAGATACTTAAACTATTAACTGCAATTCCGGTGATAAGCGTCAGGGTTAAGGATAGGTTTTGGCTTAAGGGTTAGGGTTAAGTTCAGGGTTAAGGCTTGGGTCAGTGTTAGTGGACCATCTGTAGGGGACTGTGTTATTTAGAGAGGTGTGTGTGTGTGTGTCATAGGTGTGTGTGCTTACTCATGGCCTCAGCGATGGTGTGTGTGAAGCTCTCCTTCTCGTCGTCAACATTCTGCGAGGCCTTCAGAGGAACCGGCAGGAAGCCATAGTGCTCTCTGTTACACACGTACATCTGCACATCTGGAAACAAACACAGTCACACAGAGTTCATCAACAACACACTGATACACACAAACACCTGGACATCTGGAAACAGACACTGCTATACACAAACACTACCATGATTGTATCGGCGAAGTGCATGCTGGGAGACAGCCTACAGACTCGAACAGCTAAGCATACACAATGTCTCATATAACCACAGTATTTAAAGGAAGATACAGTAAGCACAAGGATATACAACTGACGGAATATATACAATAATGTTCTGGCCTTGTGATTTGAAGCAATCCAGAGCAATTTTTTGGGAGAGGCTGGTGATCCTCTGTGGCCGAATCACGCTCTCTGTTGTAGTGTTTTGAAGGATTGTATTTGTTTTTGTGTAGACAGGAGTAGTTGTATGGTTTTGGCGAGTTCAATTCGGTTTACTTTGGCTTCCGCAGGCCTATTGGACACCTATGGTTTTGTGTATAAGTAACTTAGCCACTTTAGTGTACATACATACCATGTCTATACATACCGTGTCTACATATTCATTCAATAACATGTACCATTTGTGGGTATTAGGACCTAAGAACTCGATGTCTGACAGGTTCAATCACTCATGATCAGTATTATTCTGTGGTCACTAGTCATCATCATATTCCTGTAGCATTTCAGATGGATACAGTTAGTATTGTCTCGGTTATTATCTATGCTTAGAATACATCAATGGTTGTATTGAATTGTTTAATGCCCTAACCAATGGAAGAAACACTTAAAGAACATGGCCGTGTGTGTGTCAATGTGTGCGTGCGTATGGGAGAGAGAGACAGTGAGATGTGAGTGTGTGTGTGAGAGTTGTGTGCCTGCGTATGAGAGAGAGAGACAGTGAGATGTGAGTGTGTGTGTGAGAGTTGTGTGCCTGCGTATGGGAGAGAGAGACAGTGAGATGTGAGTGTGTGTGTGAGAGTTGTGTGCGTGCGTATGGGAGAGAGAGACAGTCAGATGTGAGTGTGTGTGTGAGAGTTGTGTGCGTGCGTATGAGAGAGAGAGACAGTGAGATGTGAGTGTGTGTGTGAGAGTTGTGTGCGTGCGTATGAGAGAGAGAGACAGTGAGATGTGAGTGTGTGTGTGAGAGTTGTGTGCGTGCGTATGAGAGAGAGAGACAGTGAGATGTGAGTGTGTGACATTACTGTGTTTTTAGTACGTGTTTGTGCATTCCTGTTATGTGTGTAATAGTTCTGCTTGTACTCTACCAATCATTAGCCAGAACAATTAAATCAAATCAAATGTTATTGGTCACATACACGTGTTTGTGGGTGTAGCGAAATTATTGTATAATTACACACATTCAGTCAAGTAATTAAGTCACACATCTGGTGTCAATTACCCAGCCTGCCTTGTTTCCCTCATTTAAACACCTGATCGGTTATTTTGTAAAACATGCCTTCAGCACAAGACATAGTACTAGAGGTTGTTTCTGAACCAGGCTATATGACTCTAAGCTTACACAGTTGGTGCGTGGGTGGGGTAGCTATAGTGTGAGGGCTATGTTTTACAACACATCCAATAACATGGACTAGGATTTTGTTTCTGAACAGGCTCATGGTGACCACACATGGCGGGGTTGAAGGGATGGGGGGCGATTGGGGTTGGGGGTGTGTGTTGAACTCTGACCTGCCTGCCGGGCAGAGAAGGAGAACACCATGATGTCATCGAAGGCCCAGCTGTAGTCAGGGTGAGGGGGGTAGAAGGCCAGCTCCCTGCTCGCGCCACGCCTCAGGTCCAGCAGGAAGGTAGAGTGCACCATGGGTACAGCGAAGCAACCCAGACGCTTCCACTCCCTGATTGGCTGGTAGTCAGGGGTACGTTTGTAGTAACCCTGGGGGAGAGATGGAGAGAAGTGGAGAGGGAGAAAGATGAAGATAGAAGGAGACAGAGAGAGAATTTAAAATGTGAAGGGCTATGAGGTCCCAAATGGTAATTAGAATTACTTTAATTGCCAAGGTGAAGAAGTGACAAAGAGACAAATGATGTGGTCTCTATTAGGCTGTTTACCTGTGGGGTGATGCCACACCAGAAGTTAGAGTAGAGAGAGCGTGACTCTAGCATGGGAGCTACCAGAGTCAGGTTCTCAGCCATGAGCAGGTTGAGAATCTTTGGGTTGGTCAGCAGGTTATCACCGTCTGCAAACTAGATACGGAGAGAGACAGAGCAGGATACCGCATAAATACACAGAATGTAATCTAACAAACATCTAGTATTGCAGGTATGCAGTCTCATGAAACCAGAGACAGAAAGCAGGAATCATCATTCACATGCAATAATGCAGCTAACTAATGTTACACTGAAATGTAACACATGCAATCTCATAGGTATATTATGAACTCAGTCTCACCAGTATGTAATCTGCCCAGCGTTCCCGTGCTGCCTTAAGAGCAGCCTGCCTCAGTTTCATCACATGGTTGAAGCGGGACGGAGGCCAGTGCTTGGGCCCCCACTCATCAGTATAGGACCTGAGGACAGGACAAAGAGCTTTACTTTCAGTGTCTCATATTCACCATGCACTGATGAGCAGTGAACTCCAAAGATGTATAAAATGAAAGAATGTGAACCAGACTAGATGGTGGTGAGATGCCCTGAGTCTGGGGAGGGGAGGTTGGCTGGGAGGGGGTAAAGTAGACTTACTTGGGCTCCTCCATGGGTCTCCACTCCACATAGTGGTACTGGTCCTGAGCCTGCTTCAGCCACTCCCTCAGCATGGCTGTGCTGTTGTCCACACTGTGGTCTGTCGCTGCCCTGAGACACAACATATTATGGGACACTATATTAACACAACGTAATGCACAAACAAGGTAATGAAGTACCAACTCACTGTAGCCCTTTCCTGCAGTCAAATGACCAGATCACCCTCTAGTGGCCTCGTAGGTGGAGCGGTATTCATATTTTTCATTATTTAAAAAAAAACTGCAGAAAATGTGGTGTTTCTATGTCAAACAGTTTTGTTATATTTCAGGCTTGTGTAATATAAAGTGTAATATTGTGATGCAAACTTGAAATTGAATACATTTAAACTCTATATCTGACATGATACAGGTGTCTTCTTTTTTTTAAGCTCATAACCATGTGTGTGAGGTGTATACGTTTGTTTGAAAGTAGATTTGTTTAAGACTACCAAGAAACACTTTGACCCTGATTTAGCCCACTGCAGTATTAAAAAAACCATGATGAGAGTGTCTACATAACACATCAAAGTAATGTGTCGACATGATACAGCAACATAGCTGATATACTGTGTGTAGGATCAGAACACAAGCACACACACAGTGTCCTGTGTAAATCAGGTCTGGCAGACAGTTTGGAAAGCTATAAGGTGGAAAGGCTGTAAGTACAAACCACAGAGAGTAAAAAGAGCAACAAACAAACAGGCCAGAGTGTACAGTACAGTACTGCAGCTGGAACACCTCAACTCTCCTTACTGACACTGCTGCCACTGTCTGCACACCGTTTGCCTGTCCTTACACACACCTACCCAACTCGGTCACAGACTCATCCAGTCACATTCACCCTTTCTTTCTCACCCATTATATCACACTATCACTTCTACAGAGTTGTGGCCTCACAATAATAGCCTATGACCTTGAGAGGGTATCTATAGTACAACTTCAACATAATCAAGTAAATCTAACCTGCTTCCCTCTCTCTCTGCACCTAATACACTATGTGCTTAATGGAGGAAAGGTCAATAGAGAGAGAGCGAGGCCAGTGTATCTGTAGAGGTCGCAGTGCCACTGCTGGCACACACACACACTCACACACACACACACACACACACACACACACACACTGGAGTTTTCCACTGCTTGCTGTAATATTCCCGGCCATAACCTCTCCAGACAAACTCATACCCTACTATGTTGGAGTGCAGACAGACCAGAGATAGCAGTGTATAAACACACATTTTACAAAACCGCTGCTAACTGTCCACCGTGAGATAACACTATAAACAGAATTCATTACACACACCCAGTTCAGAATTAACAATATTGACATCTGTGACACACACACACACACAGCTCCAAAGAGAGAGAGAGAGAGAGAGAGAGAGAGAGAGAGAGAGAGAGAGAGAGAGAGAGAGAGAGAGAGAGAGAGAGAGAGAGAGAGGAGAGAGAGAGAGAGATCTCAGCAGACAGTTGTGACTTCATATTAACAGCTAGACACTAACAGATTTCCAGACAGACAGCGCCAGTCCAGCTGGAGAGAACGTAGGCCTGAAGGACCACAGGGGCAATCATGGGGTTAATAACAGCCCTTTCACAATGTGTGTCCCAGTGTGTGTGTTCGTTCATGTTTGAGCCTGTGTAAGGAGGTATACAGTGCCTTCAGAAAGTATTCATTTCCACATTTTATTGTGTTACAAAGTGGGATTAAAATCACTAGAAAAATGTAAATATTTGTACAAAAATTATTAAAAATAAAACACTAATATATCTTGATTAGTTAAGTACTCAATACGTGTTAGAATCTCCTTTGGCAGTGATTACAGCTGTGAGTCTTTCTGGGTAAGTCTCTAAGAGCTTTGCACACTTGGATTGTACAATATTTGCACATTATACTTAAAAAAATTATTCAAGATTTGTCAAGTTGGTTGACAGTCATTTTCAAGTCTTGTCATAGATTTTCAAGTCGATTTAAGTCAAAACTGTAACTAGGCCACTCAGGAACATTCATCTTGGTAAGCAACTCCAGTGTATAGTTGGCCTAGTGTTTTAGGTTATTGTCCTGCTGAAATGTGAATTTGTCTCCCAGTATCTGTTGGAAAGCAGAGTGAAACATGTTTTCCTCTAGGATTTTGCCTGTGCTTAGCTCTAATCCATGTATTTTTATCCTATAAACTCCCTAGTCCTTGCCGATGAGAAACATACCCATAACATGATGCAGCCACCACAATTGAAAATATGAAAAGTGGTATTCAGTGATGTGTTGTGTTGAAATGTGCCCCAAATATAATGCTTTGGATTCAGGAAATATAGTGAATTGCTTTTCTACATTTGTTGCAGTTTTACTTTAGTGCCTTATTGCAAACAGGATGCATGTTTTGGAATATTTTTATTCTGTACAGGCTTCTTTTCACTCTGTCTATTAGGTTAGTATTGTTAGTATTGTGGAGTAACTACATGTTGTTGATCCATCCTCAGTTTTCTCCTATCATAGCCATTAATCTCTGTAACTGTTTTAATGTCTCCATTGGCCTCATGTTGAAATACCTGAGCGTTTTCCTTCCTCTCCGGCAACTGAGTTAGGAAGGACGCCTGTATCTTTGTAGTGACTGGGTGTATTGATATATCATCCAAAGTATAATAAAATAACTTCACCATGCTCAAAGAGATATTCAATGTTTGCTTTTTATTTTTACCGATCTACCAATAGGTGCCCTTCTTTGCGAGGCCACCCTGGTCTTTGTGGTTGAATCTGTGTTTGAAATTCACTGCTCAACTGAAGGACCTTACAGATAATTGTATGTGTGGGGTACAGAGATGAGGTAGTCATTCAAAAATCATGTTAAACACTATTATTGCACACAGAGTGAGTCAATGCAACTTATTATATGACTTGTTAAGCACATTTTTAAGCACACAGCCATAACAAAGGGGTTGAAAACTTATTGACTCAAGACATTTCAGCTTTTCATTTTTTATTAATTTGTAAAAATGTAATAAAAATAATAATTCCACTTTGACATTATTGTGTGAAGGCCTGGGACAAAAGAATCCAGGCTGTACAACACAACAAAATGTGGAAAAAGTCAAGGTGTATGAATACTTTCTGAAGGCATTCAGACCCTTCGCTATGAGACTCAAAATTGAGCTCAGGTGCATCTTGTTTCCATTGATCATCCTTGAGATGTTTACAACTTGATTGGAGTCCACCTGTGGTAAATTCAAAATATTGGACATGATTTGGAAAGACACACACCTGTCTATATAAGGTCCCACAGTTGACAGTGCATGTCAGAGCAAAAACCAAGACATGAGGTTGAAGGAATTGTCCTTAGACCTCTGAGACAGGATTGTGTGTGTTTTTGCTTTGTCATTATGGGGCATTGTGTGTAGATTGACGAGGGGAAAAAATTATTTAATACATTTTAGAATAAGGATGTAACGTAACAAATGTCGGAAAAGTCAATGGGTCTGAATACTTTCCGAATGCACTGTACATGCTTTATGGTAACGTCAGCAGTGGTTTACGTGTGGTTGAAAAACACCTGCCTTGGAGGTAATGAGTGGATGTGCACGTGCACTGTCTATTACATGTTTTTACAACCACAAAATTGCTGCAGGAAATACATATGTTGGTACATGACTTTTTCAAATGAAAGACATAGCTCTAGGATTTGAATAGGCGTGGATCTGTGAAAAGGTCCAAAACAGAGGAGCTTCGATATGTTCTGTATATGAGGATGAGTGTATGTGCAGGTGTGTGTGTGTGTGTTTTGCGAGTGAGCATTCTGGAGCATGTGTTTGAATTTCATTACTTTGTTCCCTTGTCGTATTCCTTATACGAGTCTGTGAGGTCACAGTGACAAATATGTCAGAAGGATTGTATCTCATACCTTAGGAAAAAAGTAAACCTATTTAGTAAATTCCTCACCACGCTCATTAAAACATAAACACAAACAAACAGATGACCACAAACAAACAGATGACCACACTAAGGTTTGGTTTCCACATTCCCCACTAAAATGTTAACACAATTCTAGGAGGAGCCTATTCAACCATGTAGCAGTTGAAGGTTTCTGACTGATCTTCATTCTCCACTAAGCCCCTCTGAGCCTTAACACACAGCTCACAGGGGGGGGGGGGGGGGGCTGTACAGGCAGAGGATACACAGCCTGAGATGTCGATCTTTCACTTTTGTGTCTCTTCCTACAGTTTTTTTGAGGTGAATCTCCATCATTCCATCTCCTCTCTCTATCATTCCATCTCCTATTCCACACATGCATGTCCTGTTTCCGGGAGGATCTATCCTTTCCAGGCCTCTCAATTTCCTCTCCCCAGCCAGGGAGTGTACAGAGCAGCAGCTTGAGTCCCTGTGTGTCCCCTGTCTCCCAGGCTGCCTGGTCATCCCCACATCCCCCTAACCACACTCACATGCACTGCAGCCAAGCCTGGAAGTCAATGGCAATGATGTGTGAAAGGAAAAAATGAATGTGCTTGTGGGATACTGTGTATATCTTAAAGTGTATTCATAAGTGCACATAGTGCCCGTGTCTTAGCGCTTCTGTGAATGTGTGTGTACTGTACATGTGAGAGAGAGTGTTGAAATGGCATCTCCTGCTAAGTTTTGTAGGTGTTTAACCCTTTACACTAGTGGGAATTGGCCTATATGGATAGGGATAAATATACATGTTTCTGACAGAAGAAATATGAAAAGCATATGCAGAAGCATGGTAGAAATTACAAGAGAACAGTTTGGAGATTATAGGAAAATTATTAGACCAAAGTTGAGGAGAGTTCACCTGACACAAGACTGAATACAAACATTACACTGTTGATTTATATGTGCATTTTACATTTACTGTACTTTTCACCGTATTTGTTGATAACAAAATCTGAAAATACTCTGGATACATTCAGTAACATGATAAGAATATTCCTGGAAAATGTGAGGTAGGTGAAAAGTAAGGGGGGAAAATGACAAGGGTTTGAGTGAGAGGACTAACGGGTGTCTCCAAGTGGTCACAAACCTCTCCATAGTGTGCACAGTTCCTAAGTAATTTCACTGCACTTTTATGACTCAAAGAAGAGTCTTCAACTATAAGGTGCTTTTATGAGCTCTCCTAGCTGTGCTTTTGAGGAACTAGAGGAAGCACACTTGTAGTTGTTTTGAACACAACACTGTCCCCGCCATCACACAATTATGGTTGTTGTTTATGCAATCCAAAAACGGCCATTTTAAATCTCAGTCTGGGTCAGGTGGGCATAATTTCAAAGCTTGTTCTATTGCCAACATGACTAGCTACGTTTTAAATATGATGTTACAGTGTTAGGCTCTCACAGGGCAATTCAAAGAAGCAGATCGTAATTTTGGTGCACATAGAAAGGATTCCTGAGTTCATTCAGGTGCGTGTTCCACGGCAAATGTTCTTCACAATAGATAAACATAGGCTCATTCTGTTCAGAACAGCCCAGGGTATGACGCCATGTCATCACACATATTGATCATAAACGTTGACGTTGTATATGACATGAGTTTTATGATATGGAAATGTGAAGTCCTCTTAACTTAGAGCATTTTCCTCACTCAGACAACAAAACATTTGCAAAAGTTGCCCAATTAGTTGGAGGGATGGGGGCAACTTCTTGTCGCAAGGAGTGATCAAGTTCAAAACGGCCGTCAGTCAAAACCCATACAGAGCTGTGAAGCGCAGAGCCATTTATAGCATTTTACTGTACAGCTTCTCAGTGCCCAAATCTGCCATTTTCAACCCGTATACAAGTACGAGTATAAAGGGTTAACAATTCAGGCTTTGAGGGTTTGGACTGAACACTGGTCCCCCCTCCTTCTTTTCACTCATCTCTCACTTTATTCATTCACGCTGCCCTCTTGGAAGTTTCCAGTAACTCTCCAGCTCATTATCTTCAGGCCCGGAGCACTGCATCTCTGCTTTCTTTCTTTATGATATGCATCTGGACAACACATGCTCCTAGGTTTCACCTACACATCTTTCTCTCTCTCCATCCCTCTCTCCTTTATCTACGGGTCCCACCTGGACTGGCTATGCCATCATCAGTGAGGAAGGTGTGATTAGCTGACAGTGACAGTGATCAATGGGAGGGGTCAGAAGGGTCACACCTGGTCCAAAAACACTCAACAAACCCTTCAGTGAAAGTAACAAGGCCTAAAATCCTTCTAATATATCTGGATTGGACATGCCCTCATACTTTAACTAGTGTTAACAGATATGCATCACTCTGTCTAAATTGTGTGTGTGTGTGTGTGTGTGTGTGTGTGTGTGTGTGTGTGTGTGTGTGTGTGTGTGTGTGTGTGTGTGTGTGTGAGAGAGAGTATTAAGTCTGCAGTAGCCCCCATCCCCTTCCCAGGCTGACGTGGCTGAGGCAATGCATGCTGGCCTGGCAGGGAAGGGGGGGGGGGGGGGGGGGGGTGAGAGTTACTAGCCGAATTCCTCAGAACATTCACAGTCAACACACGGCAGAATGTCCCATGCTCCTCCCCCTTAGAGCCTATACAGCACCTCATCCTCACACACATGACTTATCCATACACACTCTCAGTCAGGCCAAACAAGGTAACTTGCAAATATAATGTCAGAAGAATCTCTGTGTTCTTGCCCTCTGGGCTACCCACGCATACTTTTTACACACTTTCATCCATAAATTCACACTGTCGATTTCTACACACATTAAATGCCTTGCTCCCTAACATGCAATTTCTCACACTTAGTCACCCACATGAAATAAACAGACAGCTTTGAAATACACACTGAGTGTACAAAAAATTAGGAACACCTTCCTAATATTGAGTTGCACCCTCCCCTTTTGCCCTCAGAACAGCCTCAATTCATCAGGGCATGGACTCTGCAAAGATTCAAACGCGTTCCCCAGGGAGGCTGGCCCATGTTGACTCCAATGCCTCCCACAGTTGTGTCAAGTTGGCTGGATGTTCTTTGGGTGGTGGACCATTCTTGATACACAATGGGAACTGTTGAGTGTGAAAAACCCAGCAGCATTGCAGTTATTGACACAAACCGGTGCACCTGGCACCTACTACCATACCCCGTTCAAAGGCACTCTTTTGTCTTGTCCATTCACCCTCTGAATCGATGTCTCAATTCTCTCAAGGCTTAAAAGTCCTTCTTTAACCTGTTTCATCCGCTTCATATGCACAGATTGAAGTGGATTTAATAAGTGACATCAATAAGGGACCATAGCTTTCACCTGTATTCACCTGGTCAGTCTATGTCATGGAAAGAGCAGGTGTTCCTTAATGTCTTGTACACTCAGTATATATTGTCACTATCACTCTCAAGCATAAACGCTCTCATCCATCTTAATATGCTCTCTGAAAACCCTAACCTCTGACTCACTGCACATCTAGATGATTAACCTACTCAGTCATGTCTAGATCATTTCAAACTGATAGTAAATTATACAATCACAATCACTTTGTTTATAAGGGAAAATAAGAAAGACAGATCGACTGAGAGAAAAAGAGAGAGAGAGAGCGAAGAGGTAGGGGGAGAGAGACGGGAGAGATAGAAGAGGGATGGATAGAGAGTGAGAGAGCATGAACAGCGGTAGTAAAGTGTGTCTCAGTGTTTAAGACAGGATGATGACACACAGACAGGCAGACTGACTGGGCTAAAATTGTATGAGCTCCTCTGGCCACTGTTGAATACATAACTGTCCTGTCATCATTACGTCCCTCAAAACACCTCTCTCTCTCTCTCTCTCTCTCGGGTATTTTCGTGTCTTTCTGAAGAGAAATCGAATACTTTGTCTGGATAGCAGTTTATTTCAGCATTGGCCAGATCCATTGTTGCTGGGCTGCCTCCAGAACTATTAGGTAAGAGACAATCACTTCCATGCTAACAGGCCCTTCTAACTGAGCACTCTGCTCTGTTTCAGCTCTCCTTTGGGGATCCACTGACACTAACACATGGCCCGGGATGTTCTGAGTACAGCCACAACTCCTGGCAGGGGACATGGAGCTGTTTTCTCTGATGTCAGACATAGGTCTGGGAACAGTCCCATATCCTCTCAGGTTTTATGAGGGAACAACTGGTATTAACACTCCTCGGGTAAGAATGGTGTGTGTAAATCATATCAGGAGTGTGTGTGTTCATATTATGTTGAGTGAGTTAGAAGGTGGTATGGATTATGTTGTGTGAATCATGGAGTTCCTGTGACACTGAGTTACTCCCTAAGCATAAGTCTAGCCCAAGGCGATGGGAAATTTGGTATGGGATTGGTAATGGGAATCAGAAGGAGAGGCAGGGTACTGGCCAGCTGAGTAGAAACAGACACACACACACCACCACATGCAGACCCCAACGGACTGACACTGGGCCAAAGCACTGAGGATAATTAAACACACACTCACATACCAGCCATGTGCGAGCGAGAGCGTGAGAGGGAAAAAGAGAGAGAGAGAGAGAGCAAGAGAGAGATGGGGAGAAGATGATACAGAGAAACCAAGAGAGAAAAAATCTGATATCATAATTTACATTCACAAAAGCCCAAATTGTCTGCTTCAAAATCTTATCCTGTCTTCTTCCCCCTTTCCTTTCTGTGAAAAAAAAACACTCCCAAAAATGTCAAAGGATCTCCTGACATGGTCAAAAAGACATAAACCAAGGCCCCATCTCTAGGCCTGACAGAAGAATTAGAACCATGAGATACCCCTCCAGAACCCACACTGCTATCAGGCCTGACAGAAGAATTAGAACCATGAGATACCCCTCCAGAACCCACACTGCTATCAGGCCTGACAGAAGAATTAGAACCATGAGATACCCCTCCAGAACCCACACTGCTATCAGGCCTGACAGAAGAATTAGAACCATGAGATACCCCACACTGCTATCAGGCCTGAGGTGACACAGTTGCACTCGGAGGTGGATCAAGGTTCTATACTCCCAGCAAGAGTCTACACAGCACAATGGAATTCTAGGAGATGGAATATAGTGTAGATCAGAGGAAATAGTTGGTTGTTGGACTGCTACTTAGCTTTCAATGTTGTAATCCGGTAGAAAGGGAGCTCTTTGGAAGCAAGGGTAAAACTTTCCAGTTTGAATGTTTGTTGCAGCTCGTTCCAGTCACTAGCTGCAGCGAACTGAAAAGAGGAGCGACCCAGGGATGTGTGTGCTTTGGGGACCTTTAACAGAATGTGACTGGCAGAATGGGTGTTGTATATGGAGGATGAGGGCTGCAGTAGATATCTCAGATGGGGGGAGTGAGGCCAAAGGGT